>NC_064771.1:39631378-39681369 GCF_011397635.1 Epinephelus fuscoguttatus | reverse complement strand
TCAGTTGCGTATTTGCTCTCTAACTTCTTCTTCTTTCGCTTCTTCTTCAACCCCTAACTAACCTAGCACAACTTCTTAACCTCTTACTTCTTCTTCTTTCTTCTTCTTAACCTAACTTCTTCTTCTAGCCTAGCCTAACCTAACCTAACCTAACCTAACCTCCTAACCTAGCCTCAACACAACCTCTTCACAACTTCTTCTTCTTCTTCTTCTTCTTACCTCTTCTTCTTTAACTAACCTAACCTAACCTCTAACCAGCACAGCACAACTGCTTCTTCTTCTTCTTCTTCTTCTAACCTAACCTAACCTAACCTAACCTAACCCCTAACCTAACCTAACCTAACCTCTTCTTCTTCTTAACCCCTCTTCTTCTTTAACCTAACCTAACCTAACTAACCTAACCTAACCACAACTTCTTCTTCTTCTTTAACCTAACTAGCCTAACCTACTCTTCTTCTAACTACAACTCCTCTCCTCTCTACACACAACCTCTTTTTCCTCTCTCTCCTAACACTACCTTTTAACCTAACCACAATTAACCTATAACCTCTCTTCTTCTTCTTCTTCTTCTTCTTTCTTTACTCTTCTTCTTCTTCTTCTTCTTCTTCTTCTTCTTCTTCTTCTTCTTCTTAACCCACAACCTAGCACAACTACTTTATTTTCTTCTTCTTCTTCTTCTTCTTCTTCTTTGCTTTTCTTCTTCTTCTTCTTCTTCTTCTTCTTTAACTGCTTCTTCTTCTTCTTCTTCATTCTTTGCCTGAACAGCTCTTCTTCTTAGCACAGCACTTCTTCTTTAGCCTAACTGCTATTCTTCTTCTTCTTCTTCTTCTTCTTCTTCTTCTTTCTTCTTCTTTCCTAACTTCTTCTTCTTTCTTTAACTGTCTTTAACAACACAACTGCTTTTAACTTCTTCTTCTTCTTCTTCTTCTTCTTTAATCTTCTTTAACCACAACCTAACACAACCTACACAACTAAGCACAACAACACAGCACAGCACAGCACAAACTGCTTTCTAGCACAGCACAGCTTGCCTAACAACTCTTCTTCTTCTTCTTCTTCTTCTTCTTCTTCTTCTTAACTTCTTCTTCTTCTTCTTCTTCTTCTTCAACTCTTCTTCTTCTTCTTTAACTTCTTTCTTCTTTTCTTCTTCTTCTTTCTTCTTCTTCTTTAACTTCTTCTTCTTTCTTCTTCTTCTTCTTCTTCTTTAACTTCTTTCTTCTTCTTCTTAACCTAGCCAGCACTTCTTTAGCACAACCACAGCACAACACAGCATTTCTTCTTCTTTTCTTCTTCTTTTTCTTCTTCTTCTTCTTCTTCTTCTTCTTCTTCTTCTTCTTCTTCTTCTTCTTTAACTTCTTCTTCTTCTTCTTCTTCTTCTTCTTCTTCTTCTTCTTCTTCTTTAACTAGCACAACTACTTCTTCTTCTTCTTCTTCTTCTTTAACTTCTTCTTCTTCTTCTTCAACTAACACAACACTTCTTCTTCTTCTTCTTCTTTAACCTTCTTCAACACAGCACAACTGCTTAACAGCACAACTGCTAGCACACAACCTAGCACAGCACAACACCTTCTTCTTCTTCTTCTTCTTCTTCTTCTTCTTCTTCTTCTTTCTTCTTCTTCTTCTTTCTTCTTCTTCTTCTTCTTAACAATAACCCCTCTAACTACCTAACTTCTTTCTTCTTTAACTTCTTCTTCTTCTTCTTCTTCTTCTTCTTAACTTCTTAGCACAACACAACTTCTTCTTCTTCTTCTTCTTCTTCTTTAACTAGCACAACTTTCTTCAGCACAGCACAACCACAGCACAACTACTGACAGCACAGCACAACACAACTCTTCTTCTTCTTCTTCTTCACTTCTTCTTCTTCTTCTTCTTCTTCTTCTTCTTCTTCTTCTTCTTTAACTCTAACTTCTTCTTCTTCTTCTTTAACAACTTCAACTTAACTTCTTTCTTAGCACAACTAACTAGCACAACCCTAGCACAGCACAGCACAGCACAGCACAACTGTTTCTTCTTCTTCTTCTTCTTCTTTAGCACTTCTTCTTCTTTGTTCTTAACTCCTTCTTCTTCTTCTTCTTCTTCTTCTTCTTCTTCTTAACCTTCTTCTTCTTCTTCTTTAACTATTATCTTCTTCTTCTTCTTCTTCTTCTTCTTCTTCTTCTTCTTCTTCTTTAACCTAACTATATTCTTTAACTTCTTCTTCTTAACTTCTTCTTCTTAACTTCTTCTTCTTTAATATTCTTCTTTAAATCTTCTAGCACAACACAACTACACAACACAACTTCTTCTTCTTTAGCACAACCACAGCACAGCACAGCACTTTAACAACTTCTTCTTCTTCTTCTTTTCTTCTTCTTCTTCTTCTTCTTTCTTCTTTCTTCTTCTTCTTCTTCTTCTTCTTCTTTCTACTTCTTTCTAACTTAACTTCTTCTTCTTCTTTAACTTCTTCTTCTTCTTCTTCTTCTTCTTAACTTTAACCTAGCACAACTTCTTTAACCTAGCACAACCTCCTAGCACAACTGCTTAACACAACACAGCACAACTGCTTCTTTTCTTCTTCTTCTAGCACAACTTCTTCTTTAGCCTAACTTCTTCTTCTTTACCTCCTAACCTAGCTAACTATAACTAGCCTTTTCTTCTTCTTCTTCTTCTTCAACTTCTTCCTTCCTTCTTCTTCTTACCCAGAGGACATGGATTTCTCCTGCACCTCACCACGGCCGAGATACAACGCTGAAACCACACAATGATGTTGTCTCTCTATTATTTATTTTATTATTGTACGAGACTGGACAACCGACCCTCACCTAACCACAACCATAGGCCATGACCCTTGCCCCTTCACCTGGGCTTGCCTCCAGCCTTTAAACTTCGAACATGCATCCGCCTCCTCCACACTCTCCAACCACACTTCCCGGATACAAAGGAAACGAACAACGATGGTTTCACTTATATGTTTGATTATGATTTGTGATGTGACTGCATGATTTCAGCCCTCACCTAACCACATACGGGTCATGACCCTTGTCCCGTCACCTAGGCTTGCCTCCAGCCTTTAATTTCACAGGCAACATGCATCCGCCTCCTCCACACTCTCAACCACACCTTGGGATACAATATGAAACCAAACAATCATGCGGTTTCTGGGATCGCTATATTCATATTTTTATTATTATGATTTGTGATGTGACTGTACTATTTCAGCCTTCACCTAACCAAGGACCGGTCAGGACCCTTGTCCCTTCACCTTGGTCTGCCTCCAGACCTCAATCACAGAGAGGAATGGAGCCACCTCCTGGACACTTTTGGAACCCAGTGACCTAATCAGGAAGGAACCAACCAAACAATATGGCAGTCCCTCTACCATTAATGTTTACTGTTTATTGATGTTTACTAATGTTTATTGTTTACTAGGTGACTGTGCCATTTCAGCCCTCATCCTAACCACTCACCTGTTCACGACCTGCCTTATCATTTCTATTCTAACCCTGACCTGGTCATGAGCCTAAACCTAACCCAAGGAGGACCCTGGCATTCAACTGGAACCCAATTTGACTCTATTCCACCACGACCTGGGCGTCACCTCTGACCCTAACCACACTACGGGCCCTAATCCTAACCAAATCTAACGGACTCGACTTTCTAATCTGAACCCTAATTGTCTACAGGCCACCACAACCAGGAAGGGACCTCTGACCCTCCTAAAAACACGCTCATTCATTCTTGTATACACACACACACACACTAACCAAACTCAGGTTTATTTTAGTACTTAATTTGAACCCAAACTGGCCCCAGTCTACCACAACTTGGATGTGACCTCTGACTCTAAATACACCCCTGACGGACCCCAACCCCCACCAGAACAATGTGGACTCTAGCTTTTAATTTGACCCCAAATTGACTCTACGCTACGGCCACTTGGACTTGACCTTTGACCTCAAACTACCTTAGTCTATGGGATGGGACTCTGAGGAGGGATGATGGACTGTGCCTTTTAGTCTCATCGTCTTCGACGATGAGACTCAACTCCCTTCACCCTAACCCTGTCCCCTATGGGGGATGGGTTCAGTTCCCCTTCCCTAACCCCCTAACCCCCTAACCCTTCTTGCACAACAATTTGGTTTTATTTCTTTTTTGTTGATTGCCAGTTTTTATGTATTTACATGCTTTCCACTTTTTGGGTTAGCTATTTGATTTTGTGTACTCACCCAGAGCTTCCACAGTAAAATGGCAGAGGTGAATGACCTTTTGGACGCTGGGGTGGCTAACACCAATCAGCTGGTGGATTCATTTAAGTCCTGTGGCAGTGTGGAAGACTTTCTGCATGCAGATTTGCATGTGGGGATGTATGCTACCACTGTTACCGGGCCCAATTCGTTTCTACTTTTGATGTGCACGGCATGATGGTAGAATTTGAGCACCTCACAGGTCTTCAAGGGGGTCTTCACTACCTCCTTTTTTTCCCGTTTTGACTGTACCACTTTTGAGGCCACAATACATGATCCTGAAAAAGCATGAGGACCTCACAAAGTTCAGGCCTGATGGCATTGTGGCTCTGCGGCATGCCGTCGGGCACACAGTAGGCTATGTGGATGGTGGCTACCATCTATTAATCACAGCAGTGCCAAAGAGTCGCACAGGCTGGGCCCAGTGCGCTGGGCAGGTAAGTGTTGTCATATTGTTTGTGTGGTCTCTGTAGGAGCGGTTTCCTTTTGCAGTATGCATTTGTACAGACTCGGCAACAAAATTAACCTGAACACATGCCTTCCTTTCACTCTTTCAAGTGTGCCAAATGCCACGCCTGAGTCTCAAACAGACTTCACCACTCTGACTGCTGTCGCTGTGGATGAGGAACTGGGGTGGGACTTTGGCCAGCAGGATACGTTCTCCTGCGAGTTTTTTGACTTTGTTTGGTAAATTGGGGTTTTTTGTCTTTTTTTTTTCCTGTTAATTTTGTAAATAGTTATTTTTTAATCTTATTTTTATATTGTAAATAGTTTCTATTTCAATTATTTTCTATTTGTAAGTAGTCTGTCAAATATTGCTAATTGTTCCAGACCTCTGACCTTAAATGATGATTAGATATGGAACTTTGAGAAATATGTTTGAGAACCCCTGTTAGAGCCTGATGAAAAGAGATAAAAGTAGATATGAAATTGTGCACATAAGGGAGGGGGGGATTATTTCATGCAGACATGACTGATGTAAATTTTGACCACAGATGGTCTGATGGTCAAAGTGAAGAAGTGAGCAGACATGTATTTATAAACAGTCACAGCAGTTAGCCTAAATGACATATTTGACATGAGACATTTTCAGCAAGAGGCAGGTTTGGGCACTTGTCGAATGCACCTGTGCAATACAGACATTCTGTATTTGTATGTGTGTGTATATATATATATGTATACATATCTGTATTTATTTATATTATATGTATCAGGTCCCACCAATATCGTATATGCAACACTGTCTAGCACTATCATGCTCCCACTCACTTCCCTTTCTTTTCTCTTCATGTGCATAAGGGAGGATAAGCATCTGGACAGGTGTGTTGTTTGCTGCCCTCTATGCAAGAAGCCATTTGAGATGCTGTCCAGCCACCTCAAAAACAAACCACCATCCTGCTGAGCTTCATGTGCAACAGTTCCTACATGGGGGGATGAATAGAAGGCCAATCCTCACAATCCTGACCCTGTAGACCCCAGATAGACTTGTCTAAGACTTGTGTAAGATGCCACCTCAAAACAAAATGTATGCAGGACAGCACCCAGGAGGAGAGGGAGCAGGAGCTGAGGAAGGCAAAGAAGTCCCAGAAGAGGTGGAGCACGGTTGGCCGGACCTGGGACTACCAGGAGCTGCTCTCTGTCATCAAAGACAGAGAGGCCTGCGACGCCCTGGCCAACAAGCTCCCCGACACTGGATTTTTTGTCCTCCACAAGCCGGCCGAGCTCGCCGAGGACGCACAACAGAGGTTGGTTTCCCAAAGTGTGTCTGACGATGACATTTGTTTTAAATGGCCCATATGGACAAAAAAAGGAATTTAATCAGGAGAGAGTGTTCCTGAAAGAGACAGAACCAAACAGCCTGTTCTTGGTAGAGACCAAGTGAGAGGCTGAAGAAAGGTGTAAAACTACGCTGAGGCAGTTTTTTTTCCCTTTTTTGTTTGTTTGTTAAACCTAATAAATATCGTACTGCAGATATCAAGACTTAAAACACCTGGAAAGTGTAAGTTATTGGACCTTTTTTAGGTGATTTTGTTCAGTGTTTGTCTGACTCTTTCCTGCCTTTGAGATGTGAGGGTGGACTGAGCTCAGGGTGAGGGAAAAAGGGAGAGCGACCTCACTTGTTTCTCTAGAGCTTGTAGAGCACCTTACAACTCTGCCATAGAACAAAAGGTCAGCTGCCACTAATGTAGCAGATTTAATGCTTCCCTCTCACAGGTGAACAAGTGGAATGACAGGAAGCCGGTCAAGGGCAGTGTGTTCATTCAGCTCAAGGAGCAGTCGGGCTGCATCTTGAGGGAAGAGGAGGAAGAGGTGGGTCGGCATGCTGTGACATCGTTGTACGATCATTAACACAAAATCTGTCAAGGAGTGCTTAACTGTTGTTAACCTTACAGTCTTTACCCACAGTGGCTAAAGTGCTGCTTCACTTGTGTCCAGCCATTGTGTCTGAAGAAGCAATCGGGAGACACAGATGACAAGGGCCGTTTTTTCCTGGGAAACACAGGAGCTCCCGTTGCGAACCCCAGCAGTGACCTGGAACGCCTGTGGAAGCACTGAGTATACATTTGCAAAGGCCAGCCAAACTTTTGGTTTCATGGAAACTGCACATCATGTCAACCCTCACCTGCGTGCACAAATCTCTTGTCTCAGTGATCAGAGTTCTCTTGTTTTTCATACACAGCTGTGAAAAGCCCCGGAGCGTCAGTGCGGGGTCACCCCTCCCGTCAAGCGCAACGCTGGAGACGCAGGCACGGGCCATTGCAGCAGGCAGGTAAATTTTGTCATTGTATGTGGTCTCTGTAGGAATGGTTTCCTGTTGAAGCACGCATCCGTACGGGCCGGCAACAAAATTAACCTGAACACATGCACTTCTTTCAGTCTGTCCCTGGTGCAGGAAAGACAGTTGGCAGCATATTCATGGTACCGTTTCCTGCAGGACTTCCCCGTCTCTGTCCAAGCCAGGCCCCCTAAAGCCTCAGACATGGCCAGCCGAGGGTACGGAGCCAAGAGAAATTTTTACTTCAAGTGGAGGGAGGCGCAAAAGAACGAATGAGTTCAGTACATCTTAGGTAAACATGTGGCTTGCTTTTTGTTCAGCAAACAGATTATCTATGTGAAATTGATTAGTGTACCCTTTACTTTATAGTTCTCTATAGTCTGGTTGTCCATCTGTCTGACTCAGTCTATCTCCAACCCAAATGTCCTGCATGTTTTCTTACAGCTCAGTGTGGCCGACAGCCGCCGACGGAGGCCAAAGTGAGCAGTATCGTCCAGAAAGAAAACTGGGTATCAAACGAGCCACGGTTTTGTAACGTCATTCAGGCTTGGTCCCCTCCCGTCTCTATACCCGTAGAGAGTGATGAGTCCATTATAGCATCCATAACCGAACAGCGGTGGAAGGGGGTTGACATGAAGGACTTTGACGGTGTAAAGGGCAAAGGTGAGCATGTCAGCAATTTTGCCTCCAGAACTGTATTGGGAGGTGGGGCTGGACGCAGCTTGCTAAGAACAGGAACTAAATTGCTCTACTCTTTTTTATGCAGGTGTCATCGCAACCATGCCGTTCTCCAAGGGAGACATCATATGTGACTACCATGGGAAACTCGTCCCTGAAGCCGAATGAAAGAAAATGCATGAAGTGCAGCAGGGAGGGATGGGATACCTTTTTTTTTTTCAAAAACAAGGAAGGTGTAAAGTGCTGTATCGATGCACAGGCCTTCCCTTGTGAATGTCACCCTGACAAAGACACTTCTGGGAGGAGAATGACTCACTCCCGCAAGAATCCTAATGTCATGCCTGTGCTGTACAAGATGAACTTTCCAGATGGACCAAGAGACACCATCTTACTAGAAGCAATAAAGGACATTCCTGTGAATCAGGAATTACTGTGGGACTATGGTGTCAGAAGGCACTCATTTGGAGGTGAGGGGTTGGACTTGGATTGGTTGGGTCAGTAAGGACAGCACAAGGTGGATCACTTTGCTGGCGGTGATGGTTTTGAATGTGTAAAAGCTCATTTTTGTGTATATACGCTGATTGTTGTTTGTGTGTTCGAGTAGATTTTTAAACACTCAGTGGATCCCAAACTCCAAAAATCCTGTCCAAGTCAACAGAATTTTGTTTAATCATGCTGATGGATATTGTTGCTTACTTTTCAATCATTTGAATGCAGTAAACAAGATTAATCAGTTACCGTTCAATCCAGATATGGGTGGGCTGATGGATGCTCACCTGGTAGGCGAGGAACTCACAGGTCAAAGGTCAAAGGTTTTTTATTTGTCATTTCTTAGTACAGGGTACAAGGAAACGAAATGGTGGGCTCCTAGGTTAAAAGCAGTGCAAACATCAGGGCATCAAATAGAGTAAAAAACACATAAAATACACATCCTAGCTATAATAAATAATAAAAAAAAACAGCAGCAGCCAAGTATTTCAGTGATTAAAGTGCAGAACAGACCACAGAACTGTACCTACAGATAAACTAGATCCAGCACTCCTGAACTCACCTGTCACAGGGCTGGAACCCAAGTCATGGTTTTCTGCTGCCATCTACTGGACAAATTCAGTCCCTAGTGTTATTCTCTTGGCATTTCATGTTGACTATGTTCACTTGTTTCATCGTTGACCCAGGCTGTCATGCCTTGGTCAGGTGCTGAAGTTAGCCTCACTGTTCTGTATTTTAATAAAATCTACATTTCTTAATGTGAAATAAACTTTTGGTTAAGATTTTTTTTTTCATAGGCTACAGTTAAAAATGAGTTAAACCTATGTTTTCTATGGTTGCATTTTTATTTATTTCTTGTTTGTTTCATCATTATTACTGCAAAGGCCCTAAGCCTGGAACGGTGTGTCATAGAGACGCGATCTTGGTACCGTTGGAAAGGCAAGGGTCACAAATGGGGGGATAGGTCAAGGTTCCATCTCTCTACCTGGCTCCCTCAAGGAATTACAGGTGAGAAAGGGTACCAAAAAGGGGGGTCCAATCAACTCAGAATGCTCTGACACGTGCTCCTAACAACATTCTGGGGGAAGCTTTTGGCCTCTGACACTTAGGCAAATTTTCATTCTCCCATTGACTTATATGGGAACTTTCAATTGGACATAACTCCGGAAAATCATAAAGTAAAATCAATTGAAAAACATTGCACGTGTTAAGTTTAATTATAAAATAAAAGGCGAATAGCAGGCCATAAAAGCAGGAGTACTGGGTGGAATAGCTCATTTCTGACTTGGATTTTGACCTGAAAAAATCTCTTGCAGCTATCCTGACAAGTCCAATTTTTAATGTTTCTTTCTTTAGTTAGTAGATGCCAGGTTCCACCTCCACGCTTCCGGCTTCCAGCTTCTGTTACAGATTCCACCTTCCACCTCCAGGCTTCCAGCTTCCTTCTTCCAATCCCAGGTTCCACATCCCACCTCCACACTTCCAGCTTCCCACCCCAAATCCAAAGTACCTCAACTCAACCAAATCTCCTCTCTTGTGCCTAAACCTAAGCGGGAATCCGGAGCTGCTGGATCCAGCTCCGACCTCCACTTCCAAATCCACACTTCCACACTTCATTTGGCACTCTGAGTGTTGGGCCGCCACCTGGCCACCGAAACCCGCCGGGCCACTTCAGGGGGCCAGGCATGTCCATGCCCAGCTGCTGGCGTGCGGAGGCCCACCCGTTTGGGCGGAGTTATGGCGCTCTCCAGTTTTCAAAGTCAAACTGCAATACCAGCGGAGACCACCAGGTGGCCTGAAGCTCGGCAGCCAGGTGGCCCACACCCCGACCTACCACCGGCACCAGGTCCCGTACTCTTGCCCACCTCGTGGGCCGAGCTGTGCCCATTCAAAAGTCGAAAAGGCAGGTGGTAAATAGCCCCTTAACCTAACCCCCACACAGGCACACACACGCACAGGCATGCACAAGCACACAGAGGCGCACACACACACACACACACACACACACAGCATTTGGATGAAAGGTCAGGAGGTCACGATGTAAAAATACCCAGGGCCTCAGCAGGTACCACTTGTGGGCCCTGCAATTGCATACAGTGGCTTACAGTTGTGATCCTGACGTATGTGACAGGGCTTTTCAATAGCTTTCTGGAGCAGTCGGCACCAGGCCGGTGGAACCCTGCGTCCCTGACTTACAGCCGCTTAGACGTCAAAGGTCAAGCGGTGACAATGCAGGCCTGCGGCAGCACATCTGCTGGGGAAGCACAAGTGACGATCCAGCTCTGAGGCTACGAGCTGCTCCACATACGGTGACGTGCACTGGTGCAGGACAGCTGAAACGGCTTATCCTAACCCTAACCCTTGAACCCAAACTGGCCCCAGTCTACCACAACCTGGATGTGACCTCTGACTCTAAATACACCCCTGACGGACCCTAACCCCCACCAGAACAAGGTGGACTCTAGCTTTTAATTTGAACCCAAATTGACTCTACGCTACTGCAACTTGGACTTGACCGTTGACCCCAAACACACCCCAAACACACCTTTGACTATGGGATGGGACTCTGAGGAGGGATGATGGACTGTCCCTTTTAGTCTCATCGTCAAAGACGATGAGACTCAACTCCTTTCATCCTAACCCAACCATCACTGGATTCAGACTACTCAGGGCCAACCTACGTCATGCTCTTGGAAGGCCATACCAAAACAAGAATGGACAGATAAGAGCCAAGGACAACTACGTGGCACAGAGACAGACAGCCTGCAGCTCTCCCCCTTCACCCTTTGCTCCACATCACCCAAGGCATTCAGAGGATGTCCCTGTCCCAGTCAGGGATCCAACAACCTCCCTCCTGCCCTTCACCACAACCACCAAGGAGCCAATGTTGCCCCCCCCAGCACCGGCGCAAACACTAACGAGCCAACATCGACCCTCCCCACCACCACCACAATCACCACGGAGCCAGCGTCAAGGAGTTCGTGAAAGCTGCCACACTAAAGCTCAGTCAAATTGATGAACTCTTAAATAGTAGCCATAGACGTCATCACTCAGGTGCCTGTCAGAGATGAGTCAGACCCCATGCCGCTTCCTTAAACTTACCGGCAATCTTAAATAGCCGGTGGCATGGTCAAACACATCTTGAAATTGAAAAGCATCAGCCAGAGTCATCTCCAAGGTTTGTCATTCCTGTTTTGACTAGCATCAGGAAAAACAATGTGTACTCGAAGCGCACAGCTACTCTGTCTAATCTGACTCCAGTTATGCGTCAGCCACAGACTGTGTCAGACAATGTTAGTACACTAAACTTAGCTTTATTAAATATCAGATCTCTGGCTGGCAAGTCACTATTAATTAATGATTTTATTATCAAGAGAAACCTTGATTTTATGTTTTTAACTGAAACTTGGTTAAATGAAAACAACAGTGCAGCAGCACTTATTGAATCAGCCCCCCAAACTTCCATTTTATCAGCTCAGTTAGAGAACTCAGGAAAGGAGGTGGAGTAGCCACTTTATTTAAGGATGTTTACCAGTGCAAACAGCTGTCATATGGGAAGTTAAAGTCTTTTGAATATGTTGCACTGCAGTTGACATCCTCCTGTCAAGCAGTATTAGTGACCATTTACAGGCCTCCAAAATATAGTGCACACTTTGTTGATGACTTTTCTAAACTATTGTCTGTTGTCTGTATTGATTTTGACTGTGTTGTTATAGTGGGTGATTTTAATATTCATATTGATAATCCCAAAGACGGCAGTGCAAAAGAACTTTTCTACATCCTGGACAACTTTGAACTTTCCCAGCATGTAACAGAGCCAACACACAATAAGGGCTCAACATTTCTGAGGTTGTGGTGACTGATGTTGCCTTTTCTGATCATTACTGTGTTTTCTTTAAAATGGCCATCTCCGCTGACACCAGTGAAAGTACAACAGGGGTAATCCAGAAAACGCTATATCAACGAAAACACCTGTACACTATTCACCCAGGATTTTATACCCACACCAGCTCTGCCCTCAATCTCTGTCAATGATCTGGTTCATAGTTTCAGCTCTAATGCTATGAATATTATGGACAATATTGCCCCCATGAAGGTCAAAGTTGTCTCTGGTAAGAAAAAACCACCATGGAGGAACGCCACATGGGTAAAAGCTCAAAAAAGAGAATGTAGAAAAGCAGAACACAGGTGGCGAAAAACCAAACTCCAGGTTCATTATGACATCTATAAGGAAAGTCTGCACATCTATAGCTTGGAGCTAAAAAGGGCACAGCAGTCCTTTTTCTCTGAGATTACCAAGGCATGCAATGACTTTGCTTCTTTTTTCACAGACAAGATTTTAAAGATAAGACAGACAGTCTGTAACTCCAACACAGTGGCTATTTCACCTGTGCCTCATAAGACTACTCCAGTTAATCTGGCACTTTTTCACCCATTAAATTATGCTACTTTGACAGACATAGTTAGAAACCTTAGGTCCACTACCTGCTGCCTTGACACTCTGCCTACAAGCTTTTTTAAAGATGTTTTTAACTGCATAGCATCAGATATACTACAGATAGTCAACTGTTCTCTTCAGTCAGGCCTTTTTCCAACGGCCCTGAAGACTGCAGTCATTAAACCTCTCTTAAAAAAGCCTAATCTGGATGCCTCAGTAATAAATAACTACAGGCCCATATCAAACCTACCATTTTTAGGAAAGATCATTGAAAAGGTTGTTTTTCAGCAACTTAACACCTTCTTGGAGCAAAACAATATCTTTGATGCCTTTCAGTCTGGATTTCGAGCACATCACAGCACTGAGACTGCACTTGTAAAAGTCTTAAATGACATTCATCTGAGCAGTGATGCATCAAAGATTTCGGTTCTGGTATTACTGGACCTCAGTTCTGCATTCAACACAGTTGACCATAACATACTGCTCGACAAACTAGAAAAGTTTGTGGGACTTTCTGGCACTGTGCTAAATTGGTTTAAATCTTATTTACAAGACAGGGATTTCTTTGTGTCACTTGGCAATTATGAATCTGTGCAAACAAAGATTACGTGTGGAGTTCCTCAAGGGTCCATTCTTGGGCCTCTTCTGTTCAACATCTATATGCTCCCTCTTGCTCAGATTATGGAATATCATAACATCTCCTACCATTCTTATGCAGATGACACACAACTTTACATAACAGTGTCACCAGATGACTACAGTCCCCTATATCTCCTAAATAAGTGCATTGACGAAATCAATACGTGGATGTGCCAGAATTTTCTACAACTAAACACAGACAAAACTGAGATAGTTGTTTTTGGCCCCAAAGAACAAAGATCAATAGTCAGTGCTCACCTTGACGCCATGACACTAAAACCTACAAATCAAGCCAGAAATCTTGGTGTAGTTCTGGACTCAGACCTAAATTTCAACAGTCACATTAAGACAATTACTAAATCAGCCTACTACCACCTTAACAACATAGCAAGAATGAAATAATTTCTGTCTAAACAAGACACAGAAAAACTTATTCATGCTTTCATTTTCAGCAGGCTGGACTATTGTAATGGTGTCTTCACAGGCCTGAGTAAAAAATCAATCAGACAACTGCAGCTTGTCCAGAACGCTGCTGCCAGAGTCCTCACCAACACCAAGAGAGTGGAGCACATTACACCAGTGCTTAAGTCACTGCACTGGCTTCCTGTGTGTCAAAGGATAGACTTTAAAATCTTGTTACTTGTCTATAAAGCACTAAATGGTCTCGGGCCTAAATACATCTCTGATATACTTGTACGTTATGAAGCATCCAGACCCCTCAGATCATCTGGAACAGGTTCACTCAGTGTTCCCAGGATCAAAACCAAACAAGGTGAAGCAGCCTTTAGTTTCT
Source organism: Epinephelus fuscoguttatus (assembly GCF_011397635.1). Lineage (NCBI taxonomy): Eukaryota > Metazoa > Chordata > Actinopteri > Perciformes > Serranidae > Epinephelus > Epinephelus fuscoguttatus. The sequence continues at coordinate 39,667,333 of NC_064771.1, read as the reverse complement.
ATGCTCCCCGCCTGTGGAACAAACTTCCAGAATATCTGAGGTCGGCTGAAACTGTCAGCTCATTTAAATCAGGGCTTAAAACATTACTATTTACTGCAGCTTACCAGTAAACTAGATACGTAACTTATTGTTAGGATAATCTGTAGCTATTGTTTTTATATTTGTCTGCTGTTGCTGTTGCTTTATGTTTGCTTTTTAAATGCATTTTCTGCACTGTTTTTCTTGCTTTTAGCTTTTGTTTTTAATAATCTATTGTTCCTTTAATGTTTTATCTTAACGTATTTCCCCTGTAAAGCACATTGAATTGCTTTGTGTATGAATGGTGCTATATAAATAAAATTGCCTTGCCTTCCGAAAATGCTAATTTTGAGTCACATTATAGCCGTCATCTTGAAAAATGGTGGCCATATTGGAATTCAGTTGACACTATTGACTCTTTCCAGTCAGAATACATTAATTTTGATGTTTGGATCATTAATACATGTCTGTTCATTCAAGTTGTACTGCAAAAACCTTTGGTTTTTTTTGCATTTGATGAGGCAGCCATCTTGAAAACTGGTGGTCATCTTGGATTTTCAGCTGGACATCATACTTTTCTTAAATAGCACATCCTGGACATCATTTGTGCCAAATTTGGACTGTGGAAAATGGACGGTAAATTAATGTAGAAGAACAAAGGTGGATTTGTCCAATGTGTTGTCTAAATGATACACAAAATGTGTCATTTTGTTTTCGACTTGTTTGTATTGTGAACTGCGTGAAGTTTTGTTTGGTAAGATAAGAATGGACATTGATTTTATGAATATGGACGATGCACAAAGACTGAGTTGGCTGTTCACATATGAAACATATAAATTAGCCAGGTATGTGGAGAAAGCTTTATCAAGATAATGTGATAGTTACGTTTTATATATATATATAAACTTATGTATTGTCTGTGTTTCTTTTTCTTTTTCCATGTTTGGTATGCAAGACCAGAACATGTACGTTCTGTAAAAAGTGCTGTCATGTGCTCACATGAGGGACGGGCCAAATAAATGGCATGACAGAAAAAAAAATTTAATGAATGTGACAGATTATTTTTTCTTTTATTTTGAAGAGCCAGACACAAATTGTATTTCGTGTTTCCTGTTTCCTGTACATGCAGACTGTGTTTGGACCTTCTCAGCCACCGTAGATACTGAAGCAGACAGACGAGCGTTTGATCAGACGAAGGAGGTGGCAAATGATTTTTTTATTTTCCATGAAGGTAGAATGTTGTCCTGTTTATTATTCATCCCCAGAAACAAAAAATTTTTTACACTAAAATAAAAAAAATGTACAGGTATTTAAAATCAAATTCCTCCTCAGAGTCCCTACAGGTTTAAATACACAGTGTTGTCACATGGTGATGATGTCACTTCCTGCAGGTCTTAGAGCGCAGCTGTCTCTTAATTATCAGGTGATCACTCTCCTTCTCCTCCTTCACGCCGCCTGACACCTGAAACAGAGCAACAACACTGGACGTTAGAAACACACCTGTGTATTCTACCTTACAACAATGTCCTCATAACATAAGAAGTCCTCGCTTTACATCTTCATAAAAGTCCTCGCTTTACAACAACGTCCTCATAACATAAGAAGTCCTCACTTTACAACGTCTTCATAACATAAGTCCACGCTTTACAACGTCCTCATAACATAAAAAGTCCTCGCTTTACGTCTTAACATAAGAAGTCCTTGCTTTACAACAACGTCCTCATAACATAAAAAGTCCTCGCTTTACAACGTCCTCATAACATAAGAAGTCCTCACTTTACAACAACGTCCTCATAACATAAGAAGTCCTCGCTTTACATCTTCATAACATAAGTCCTCGCTTTACAACAACATCCTCATAACATAAGAAGTCCTCACTTTACAACTTCATAACATAAGTCCACGCTTTACAACGTCCTCATAACATAAAAAGTCCTCGCTTTACGTCTTAACATAAGAAGTCCTCGCTTTACAACAACGTCCTCATAACATAAAAAGTCCTCGCTTTACATCTTCATAACATAAGTCCTCACTTTACAACAACGTCCTCATAACATAAGAAGTCCTCGCCTTAATGTAAAAATGTCCCCTTTGACAAAAATGTCCTCAGAAACTAAAACGCCTCACTTTACGATCACATCCTCATGATGTAAAACGTCCTAGCTTTTAAAACAAGTCCTTATAATGTGAAACATCCTTTCTATACAAAAACACCCTCATGTCAAATGTCCTTGCTATACAAAGATGTAAATATGTCCTCGTTTTACAATAACATCTTCACATTGTTAAACCGTCCTTGCATCACAAAAATGTCCTCATAACTTAAAATGTCCTCACTCCAAAAAATCATCCTCGCTTTACAAAAATGTCACTATAATGTAAAATGTTTTCGCTTTTCAAAAACATCCGTTTTCCAAAATGTCCTTGTATTACAAAAAAACCTCACATTGTAAAAACACCCTGATGTTACTACAGTGTTCTCATAATGATATCCTTCTCACTTCACAAAAACATCCTCACAGTGAAAAAAGTCTTAACTTTACAAAAACATCCTCATATGGTAAAAATGTCCTCACTTTCTAAAATTGTCTTCATAATGTGAAAACTTTAGTAAAACGTCATCACTTTACAGTACTGAATCTGTAATTAGTCCTCAAAAAGACAAAAGTCTACAAACAAACACACATTCTTCCTCACCATGTCTGGAGAGTCGAGCAGCAGGGCATCCATCTTAAAAAGCTTCTTCCGTCCTCGTTTCGCTTTGGTTGCCGTGTTAACTGTCTCCTCCTCCACTAAATGTCCACTGACCAGACCAATAATGGTTTTAGCTGCAAAAACACAGCGATAAAAAAGGGTGAAGACAAACTTTAAATACAGCTTGATGAAGGAATAAATGTCAAATAAAGCTCACAGATTAAACACGAATTCACACAGAGCCTCTGCTCTCAGAGGAGGAACAGTCCACACTGACTGACAGAAGAGCAGTGCCCTCTGCTGTCTGGTGTTGTGAATGCAACAACCACCAACCACAGCACTGAACACAACATAATGCATTCACCCCACTATACAAACCAGTACAGACCAGTTTGATATGAATTTAAAGTCATACTGACCTTTGCTGCCCAGGATGGAGGGAGAGCTGTGGATCAAGTCTCCGATCTTCTGAAGAGCCCCATCTCTCTTCTCCTTCACCACAGGACAGAGACAGAAACAGCATGAGAGACAGGTAGACAGAAAGGGTGAGAGACAAGTTGACAGAAAGAATGACAGACAGGTAGATAGATATTCAGATACTTAATAACAGGAAGTCTGTCTTCTTTCTTTAAGCATCATTTGTTCCTCACCTCTTTAGTGGTTCGATTATTTCCTCTCACTCTGTTTCTCTTGTTCTCACTGAACACCAGGTCCTGAAACACACACACACACACAAACACCCACACACACCCACCCCAACACACACACACACACACACACACACACACACACCAGGTGTGTGATGTCCTGTAAGACTGATACAAAAACGTTTAGCAGAGAAGCAGAAGTTTGCTGATTTAAAACTAATGAAATGTCACTTTGATAACACGACTCAGCTCATGAAAAAAATGTCCTCATGATGTAAGAACACCACACCTCACAAAAACGTCATCACAACTTAAAAAGTCATCACAATGTAAGAAGTCCTCATGTAAAAATGCTCTAGCTTCACAAAATGTCCTAGTAGGAGTGCTAGTGCTGCACGATTTGATAAAAATGTGCGATTGCGATTATGGTGGACAATATCGCAATTTGCGATTGCGATTACAATATAATTACAATAAAATGTAATAAATAAATAGTATCATGAGTCTTTTTGCTTGATTCAGTGTTTCCCTACATTATATCAGGAGATCACTGACCTGACATAGTTATTGTTATGGACAGACAGTGTGTCCATGACCATCAACAGACTGAGCACAATCAAATGCGCTGCTCACACAGCAGCGCAGCACGGAACTGTACACACAGCGTTCAGGCGTTGTCACATGAATGACAAATTCCATCACGCCATAGCACAACACAGCAGCATGTCAAGTGGGCCGAAACCAAGCAAAATTGCTCAATTTTTCATTTGTTATGCATGGCTTGACACAAACTTTTTTCCCCAAGGAGCTCATGTGCTCCTAAGTTGAAAAAGTAAGGAGCGCACAAAGAACTTAAGGGGCACAATGTAAATTGATCAAATAATGTGTTTTCCATAATAAACATGATGCAAATAGACATTTACAAGCAAAATTATTTAATGAATTTGTACCCCACAATCCCTGCAAACTTCAGGCCTATCTCTAAACTGCCATTTCTTTCAAAAATCCTTGAGAAAATAGTTTATAGTCAATTAATGGCATTTCTGGAAAAGCACAATATTCTTGAAACCTTCCAATCTGGTTTTAAAAATGTCCACAGCACAGAATCAGCCCTACTGAGAGTTTTTAACGACATATTTTAAGCTACTGACTCTGGTGACAATGTCATTCTTGTGCTTTTAGATTTAACAGCTGCATTTGAAACAATGGACCACAAGATTTTAATATCTCGTCTAGAACACTGGGTGGGTATTAGGGGTTCAGCACTGGAGTGGTTTCGATCCTACTTAGCAGACCGAACCTTCAGTGTCAACACTGGTGACTTCACGTCCTCTCATGTGTCCCTCCCATGTGGGGTACCACAAGGTTCAGTCTTAGGCCCTCTTCTATTCCCTCTATATTTGCTCCCACTGGGGTCCATTTTACGCAAACACGGTATATCTTTCCATTGCTATGCAGATGACTGCCAGATTTACTTGCCCCTTAAAAAGAAAAATGCACCTTCCTTGGGACCACTTTTTAAGTGTCTTAATAACTTAAAGGCCTGGATGGCAATAAACTTTTTAAACTTTAATGAAAACAAAACAGATGTGATGGTCTTTAATGGTACTGTTAGAACCACACCCGTTGACTTGGGTGCATTAGCGCAATATACTAAACCAACCATCAAAAACCTTGGGGTAATAATGGATCCTAGGCTTAATCTTGACAGTCAGATTAGGGCAGTTGTGAAGTAGAGTTTCTTTCAACTGAGGCTGCTAGCAAAAATAAAACCTCTTCTCTCAAGGCAACACTTAGAAATGATAATCCACGCCTTTGTAACTAGTCGGCTAAACCTTGGGGTAATAATGGATCCTAGGCTTAATCTTGACAGTCAGATTAGGGCAGTTGTGAAGTCGAGTTTCTTTCAACTGAGGCTGCTAGCAAAAATAAAACCTCCTCTCTCAAGGCAACACTTAGAAATGATAATCCACGCCTTTGTAACTAGTCGGCTAGACTATTGCAATGCTTTATATATAGGGGTTAGCGCATCCGCCGTCACCCGCCTCCAGATGGTGCAAAATGCTGCCACACGCAGTGGCACAAACAAACGTGAGCACATTTCCTCTATTTTAACTGCATTACACTGGCTGCCCATACGTTTTAGGATCTATTTTAAAATTCCTTTATTTGTTTTTAAGTCTCTTAACGGCCTCGCCCCACTATACCTCTCTGAGCTGCTAGAGCCATACACTCCTACACGCCCTCTCAGGTCAGCTGACCAGCTGCTCCTGAAAGTTCCCAAAACGGCAAACAGGCTCAGAGGGGACCGCGCTTTCTCAGTTGTAGCACCAAAACTATGGAATGACCTGCCTCTCGACATCAGACAAGTTCCATCACTGCATGTTTTTAAAAAGCGCCTTAAACCCACCTGTTCTCCATGGCCTTTGATCCCGCATAAATTGATGTCTTTTAATTTGCTATTACTCTTTTTATTGACTAATTTTACTTATGTACTGTGCCTTAAAATGTTTTATTGGTTTTATATTGTGTTATTTTATTGCACTTTTATGTTTTTATCTTTATTGTTTTTATTTTGCTTTGTTTTATGTATATTTTATGTCTTATGCCTATTGTGCACTTTATGTTTAATTGTGTATAGCACTTTGGTCCATTGGGTTTTTAAAGTGCTTTATAAATAAAGTTGGTATGGTATGGTATGGTATGAGTGGAAGTCTAGAAAACTGGCGAGTTTTCTTTGTTTTTTTGGGTTTTTTTCCCCTCACATAGATTGCGCCCTGGGCGGTCGCCCACATTGCCCATAGCAAAAACCATCCCTAGTCCCTCTTCTCCACCACACTTTGACTTATTTCCACCCAGCCGACAGTGGGACTTATATTCATTGTGCCGACAGTGGCTTGGAAAACCGCCCATAACCGTGTCACACGGGGAATAGGGAAAAGGGAAGGCAGCTGGAGTTCCTTCAACATTTGCGGTTAGATTATCATATTTTTTTATTGACAAAAATATAGGCTGCTTCGGCTGTTTTTTTTATGCGCACATGTGCCCCTAAATATTTTTTACAGTTCGCACACACCTATTTTTAGTCACAAATGCGAGTTAAACGCTCGCACTGCTGAGCCCTGTTATAGAGTCCATGACTTCCCTGTGATGCTTGCAAATGTTTGCATAACAGGCTCTGGCGGCTTTCAGTTGTCTCTTTGTCTTTAACGTTACACGGCTCGGCTTTCTCTCGCATGCACTCTTCCTACTTTTCCTTGTGCTGTCTCAAGTGCTGATATAGATTGGTCGTGTAATAGATGTTACATTTTTTCACCACCAACTCAGCCTGTTCATGGTCGTGCTCATGCTCTTCTTCAGCGCCTGTGTTGGTCACTGCTGCACGCCAACTGCACACACCAGGATAGTTTGTGGGCATGATGTCAACAAACTCAACACTCTACAGGGGGGTATTCCATCAAGCAGGCTAAAGGCAAATCCAGGCTTAACTGGCCAAGTCTGGCTAATAGGAGCCAGAGTTCTGTTCCATCAAAGTGGCTAAGATTGGACTCACATCGGTAACCATGGAAACCACGGTTCTGGCTAAGCCTGATACATCGAGCTAAACTCCAGTTTCTGTTCCATCAAACTGAGCCACAACTCTGTTCCATCAAGGTGGTTAACCTGAATCCCAGCCTAGTAACCATGGTAATTTATGCTGCCGGGCAATCCTGGTCTGTAGCAGGATTAAGGTGAGGATTAGCTCCATCTATGATCAAAAAATGTTCAATAGACAAGAACAGACACCTAAAAGACAGTTCTGCCAGTGCTTTACACACTCACAACTGTCATTTAATGATAAAATAATATGTAGATCATAAAATATATAACATAATTAATAAAAAAATTAACTATTAAAAAACAAATTAAAATGTAATAAAAAATAAGATAATTAAAAAAAACACAACAGTAAAACCAAAATCAATTTAATAAAAACAAAACTATAATAAAATGAAACTGAGGCATTAAAAAAAAGATTGTACATCAACATGTGTTTCCAACTGGCTAGCAAATTCATCGAGGATCCTGTTGATGAGGAGGCCCACATTGTCCAGAGGGCCTTCCAACCACCACCAGCTCCAGGACAGGACCAGCCCATTGATACAGACAGACTCCTGTCTGTGGGAGAGGTACCGGTTCAACAGGCAGAGCATAGTGTATCTATGCAGTTTGCTGGAACCACACATTATAAAGGTCACAGGCTGCAGCCAGTCTCTGACCACTGTGCAGTCAGTCTGTACTGCACTGAGGTTCTTTGCTAGCGGTACATTCCTGTGTAGTGTTGGTGATGCTGAGAGGCTAAGTAAGGCAACTGTTTGCAGAGAGGTAAAAAGGTGTATTTTCTATTCATTTTAATTATTTCTAGCATCACCATACATCATGCAAAGGGCTTGATTTGTTCACGTTAACATATTATATTTATGAATTAACCATGACACAAAGCAGCCACATTCAAATGGGACACACACCACTGAGGTCTGTCTGTTCCTCATCCTATAGCACATGCCATACATTTAAGGGGGTTTTCCTTATTTTGATATAATCAGGGACAGAGCTTACAGTTGACTCCCACATGATGAGAAATAGATAATTGATTCACTCTCACCTGCATTCACTTCATAGTTTTCCTCATCTCCACTGAACTGATGGATTTGCTAAATGTCATTATCTACAATCAATAGATAAATGTCATGTGATTATTTCCTATAAACTGATCATTTCAGAAATGTCATAATCTACAATCAATTATGTGATAAATGTGATGATTGACATAAAATAGTTTGATTAAATGCATCATCTGAACTTCACATAGGAATCAGTAGATAAATGTGATAAACATTCTGTCACTAATATTAATTTACACGTGGTGAATTTCATTAGGCAGACTTGAACTGTTAGATTTAATAGGTGTCTCATCTACATATATTTTGTCCCTTTGATGCAGGATTTATAGAACATGATATTATGCTGACATGCTGCATTTTCTTTGTCACTTACACATTTAGCCTGTGGGCAATATTCCGTCACACCACCTCCCTTGCTTTATTAACTGCTGCAGTATTGCCTTTGTTCCTAATCATGTCCTTATAGTCCTCATACACTTCCATAAGGAGCATTTGCTCCACCGTAGAAAAAGCCTCTGTTCGCTCCTTTCCTTTGCTTTTTGACATTTTGCAACATGTTCGGCACTCGACTAGTTTGGGCTTTTTATTTTCCCTGGGCGTGTGCATGAGTTGAGGCTTAACAGGTGAGGCTTGAATTAGCGTCAGTTAGAGCCTGCTGATTTCACTTGATGGAACGGGTTGGAGCTAGATTGGGAGGTGGCGTTTAGTCAAACTTCAAGATGACACCTTAGTCTGGATATTCTTAGCTACGTTGATGGAATACCCACCTGGAGAGGCAGTCACGTTCACAGGCACACATGTTAACATTTATTTACATTAAATTGCAAATCGCAGCCTTTTATGCGGTTATGTCATCGCACAGACTGACATCGCGATTGGGATTAGATTAATCGTGCAGCACTAGTCCCAACAATAAAAACGTCCTCACGATGTAAAGACCTAATTTAAAAATGTCCACACTTTATCTAAAAATGTCCTCACAATAGAAAAACATCCACTCTTTGTGAAAACATCCTCATTTTCACCTACCTGCACCTCGCAGCTCTTTCTCTTCCTTCCTGTCGTTTTGGGGGTCTTCTTCCTGTCAGCCATGTTGGACCTCAGAGGAGACATTTGAAAGTCCTGCTCTGGAAGGACACGCACACACCTCTTCACACACGCGCGCACACAGACACACACAGGATAGTTTCAGTAACAATCTATTGATCATTAGTTGATTATCAGTTAATGTTTTATTTATCAGCTCAGTCTCTGAAATGTTTTTCTGTTTCATACCTCAGTGCATTAAAATATTTCTGACAGTCAAAAAAAGACATTTGATGACATCAGCTTGTGTTTTGGGAGACTGTGACAGATGTTGGCAGATTTATTGATGATTAAAATAAGTGACAGTTGCAGCCTGTGCTGTGATTGGATGTCACCCCACCTGCAGGGTGTTTTAGGTAACGTTATGACAGTTTGTTTCATGAGGTATAAAACACACTCACCTGTCTGTTTCCCTGCAGGCTGTTATCTCTCTCCTCCTTCAGTTTTTGTAGTCTCTCCATCTCTCTCCTCACAGCCTCAAACTCCCTGCCCCTCCCGTCCTCCTCCTCCTGCTGCCTCTCCCTCCTCTCCTGGAGTCTCTGGATCTCCTCCTTAAGCTCCTCCACCACTGGCACTGTCCTCTTCTCTGCCTCCCTGTTCTCCTTCTCCTCCTCCCTCCTCTGCAGGTCCTCCTTCAGACGCTCCAGCTCTGATGGAGAGGAATCAAAGAGTTCAGTTTGATCTCCTGATCAGATCATTAATGAAATGTCCTCCACTGTTTCAGGTGATGAAGAGGATGAAGGTACCTTTTCTCAGAGCCTCCGTCTGTCTGTGACATTCTTCTATGAGGTCCTCCTTCTCCGACACTACTTGATGTAGCTCTGACACATACACACACACACACACACACACACACACACACAGACATAAAAACATTCATTATGAACACTGGTTCTGCTCTGCTGCTCGTCATTTGATTCATGTTCAGGATATAACACTAGAAAACCACTGAATATATTTTTGTGGATTGAGATTCATCTTCTCACCTTCTTTCTCTCTCTCCTGGTTCCTCCTCCTCTCCTCCTCTGATTTCTCCATCTCCTCCAGTCTCCCTCGTAGAGCTCCGCTCTCAGACTCAAGCTCCGCCCTCAAGCTCTGGAGCTGACAGGTGAAAGCTGCTTTCTGATTGGCTAACTCCTCGCTGAGCTCAATACACCTGCTCTCACTGCAGGATGAAGTGTGGATGATATGAAGAATGTACTGATAGTAAATGAGCTGCTCAGTTCTGTTGTATATTAATAAAACGTGACTGATAACAGTATTGATGACTCCTCCTGTCTACCTGTGCATCATAGCTTCCTCCAGCTGGTTCTTCTCTCTCTGCAGATCTTGGATCTGTTGGGATTTCTGAGCCGATCTCTCCAGCGCTGCCTGGCTTTCCTTCTTCAGCTCCTCCATGGTGGTGTGGAAAACACTGCTGCTGCTACTGCTCCGTTGCTCCTCCTCCTGAAATAATCAGAGGAAGTGGACACTGAGTTGAGATGGTCAAAAATTATTTTTTACCCTCTATATTTTAAATATTAAGACTTAAATTCACAACACAACTCATCACTCAAAACATATTAATTAGATTAAGATGAAACTTAAAGTCTTTCACCTGCTTTATCAAGCACTATCTTTTTATTTTCAAGGACTTTACTCAAGGCATTTATTTCATTTTTTTTTTATTAAACTATATGTGTATAGTGTGTGTGTGTGTGATTATCCATTGATCTGGATCAATATATTCAATCACAAAGTATCATTGATGCAAACTGAAAACATCAATCCAAACCATCATGTTTAGGATACGCCTTTATTTTGAAATTCTGTGTCACCATCAAACAGCAGCAGGCAGACGGCGAGCAGGAGGAAGACGATGAGGATATCAGTATTAAATCTGGAATTACTCAGCAGTGTGGAAATATTTTTAATTATGGAGGAAAAATGGGTAAGAGACAAAAGACATGCTGTATGTAAACAATGCTGTTATTAGATAAGACCTGACGTGGCTGCCTGGACAGCATCTCATCCTGCTAACTTCTCACTACAGCGACATTAGCTGCTCTGTTTTAACAATGTTCAGATGAAAAAACCTGCACGCAGGCAGAAATTCAAATAAACTGTTCTTTCCAAACATACAGTGACTTAAACCAACAGTGAGTGACAAAAATAATGGCCAGGTTTCCCAGTTAAGATCGATCTTAAGACTTAAGAGCACAGTTAAGAACGTCTTAGCTAAGAAGGGTCGCTAAGATAAGAGTGTTTCCCCAATGTCTTCTTAATGCCTAGGTCTTAAAGCTGACCACTGCCGCGGTGCTGAAACTAAATCAATCAATGTCAGGCAAATCGATCACCCACCACTTAAAGTGTGGTCACATATGTATACTATCAGATATTAATATATACTTTCAACATATTGTACCACAACCAGGGCTGTCAACGAATATTCTAAATTAGAATTTAAAAAAAAAAAAAGGACCTTCGAATGTGAAAACTGATATTCGATTGTGGAGAAAAAAAAAACACCACCGCAGCTGTCCTCTTTGCGAGTGGGAGGTGGGAGCGGCCACGGAGCTGCGCGGCGCAGCCAGTGTGGATGACACAATTGGTTAACATGGGCGCCGAAAGGAAACTGGCTTCTCCGCGCTTCGAGGCTATTCGCAGCGCTTCCGTGAGAAGTGTGGCCTGATGGGTCAGAGAGCGGGGGCGAGCGAGAGGTCCGTGGTCGTTTATAATGTAATGTTATAGATAATTGTTTTATGTGTTTTAATGTGTAGGTATGTATATGTTTTCAAAGACGTTTATGTTGAAATAAAAATATCTACGAGTAGTTATGTTTCCTTGTATTAATACATATACAAGTATGTTTCCTTGTATTAGTTTGCCCTCTTGCGAACATAATGTGAAGGAAAAAAAATTCTATGAGTTATTTTTAGAAGGAATATTCGAACGTCCTTTTTGAGGAATTTTGACAGCCCTAACCACAACAGCCAGAATTATAACTACATTATTACTGTCATTAATGTTGTTGTAAGCTACTGTCATTACCGTCTGTCCTGCTTCTCTCTCTCTCTCTGTCTTTGTCTCTCTCTCTCTCTCTCTCTGTCTCATTGTGTCATGTGGATTACTGTTAATTTATCATGCTGATCTGTTCTGTACGACATCTATTGCACATCTGTCCGTCCTGGAAGAGGGATCCCTCCTCAGTTGCTCTTCCTGAGGTTTCTACCGTTTTTTCCCCGTTAAAGGGTTTTTTGGGGAGTTTTTCCTGATCAGCTGTGAGGGTCTTAAGGACAGAGGGATGTCGTATGCTGTAAAGCCCTGTGAGGCAAATTGTGATTTGTGATATTGGGCTTTATAAATAAAATTGATTGATTGATTGAATTGATTGATTAATCAGCCATAAGTCACACATAGCGCTGCTACCTAACGCACTAATTCCCTGCTGCTCCTGTGTATGTATAATAATTCTAATGATGAACTAAGACAATCAATATTTGCTAATGACCTATTTTCATTCAGTTGCCTGATATCTGTGAAATGTCGCAGGTTTGGAGGGTGGATGTGTTTCTGTTGTGCCCTGACACATTTTTTGGGTGCTGTAAACTATCTCATATGTGCATGCAGATGTGGGATACGTGTGGACAAATTATGATACAGTCATGATGATTCATTTTATCTGTGTGCATGATGTGCACAGCACATACAGGAACACACTTGTTATTGCTCATACTCATTTTTCGTCTTATAATTATTTTGTCTTCAGCCATATTTCGGTGCATAACTTGTGCCACAGCTTTGCGCGCAAACAGGGTCTTCATAAAACATAAAGATTCAAGATTCAAAGTGTTGGGGCGTCGGTGGCTTAGTGGCAGAGCAGGCGCCCCATGTACAAGGCTGTTGCCGCAGCGGCCCGGGTTCGAATCCAGCCTGTGGCCCTTTGCTGCATGTCATCCCCCCTCTCTCTCTCTCTCCCCCTTTCATGCTTGACTATCCTATCTATAAAGGCAAAATGCCCAAAAAAAAATCTTTAAAAAAAAAAAAAAGATTCAAAGTGTTTATTGTCATATGCACAGTAAGGACACGCGTTTCCCTGCAGAATGAAATTCGTTCTTTTCTGTCACCAATTAATGCTAAACAATATAAATCTTAAGTATAAAATATATACGGTGCGCACTGTTTTAACATCTCCTTGCTTAGTGTAATATTAATGTGCCTGACGCGGCTAAATCTGTCAGCGTTTGGTTGCTAGGAAGACTGTTAAGAGTGGGTCAGCTCGATCTTACAACTCCTTAGTGAAAGATCTTCTTAAGCTAAATGTGAATCCGGGAAACGCGTTTTTTCTTTCACAGTAGGCTTAAGAGCATTCTTAAGAAGCTCTTAGGTCTAAGATCTTCTTAACTAGATCTGGCAAACGCAGCCACTAAGGTTACATAGGATTTGTTGAGCTATGATCAGAGGAAAAAACAGTCCACTAGTAGCTAGGCTAATTTATGCAACATAAACAAGTTAAAGCTAATGACGGGTGACTAGCAAAGAACACAATGTAATATAATATATATATTAAACAGACATAAATGATCAGCCCTGTGATGGATCATCTAGGGTGTACCCCATTACAGCTGAACTCCACCAGCATTCTCCTGCCTGCCTGACACAAGACTTCGTCACACTGCCTAATACCGATGCATGATATTGGCTTTTTTGGCCAATATCTGATATGCCTTTATGCAACAACTCATTTGGGCGATAACCGATATCGATATCAATATAACCACTTTTTCCCAGCTAATTTTAGTGATCATCAAGTCTCTTCTACAGTGGAATTAACATCATATTATACTTGTATACTATCATCGTGACGGCCCACCAGCAGATGGAGACATGAAATACAAAACGTTTCAGTGTGTGTAATATTCATTGTGCTAAATAAGAAAAAGCATGTTGGCCGATTCAAATAGTTCATTTTAAAACCAATATCTGCCGATACCGATGACGTGCCACTATTATCATGCATCCCTACTGTCTAATATCAAACTATTGTCAACTTGTTACAAAAAGAGTCGCCTACACGTTATAAAGAAAAGGAAAAATCATGTTTAAACAGAACCATCTGTAGCCAAGGAAACGATGAGCTGTAACATCCGAACACAGCTGAAAAGAGAGTAAATCACTGTGAAAAGTCGGCTCCTTTAGATGAGTTAAGTTTTGCCATGTCAACAAAGGCCCACTGCTTTTGCCACAGTTTAAAGAGTGGAAGCGAAGTAAAAATACACCGCGATGTCTGGTAGGATATCAGAAATACAGGGAAGAAAGAAGAGGAAGAGCGTGCTGCCTCCGCTAATGCATCAGAATTTAAAAAAGAAACTGAGCGATTTCTGATTTTTATGACCGTATAATCCAAACTTTAATTGAAATAAATGACAGCGTTTTCTGGTTTATTTTAATTTCAAGGACTTTTTGAGCACTTTGTTAAAAAGGCAGCTATTCTATTGTTATTCCAGTTGTTCTTTTTTTCCCTTCAAAATTCAAGCAAAGGACCTTGTACGAGTCCTGATCACATATCAATCACACAACTGATTATTGCAGACAGTAGGGTTGCAGTGGTTTGCCGGTTTAATGGTACATGGCGATATGAAAGACGACAGTTATCATACCATGTACATTTGCTTACCTACCATATTGAAACAAATGCAACTGGACTGAGAATCTTTTAGTTATTTTTAAAAAGGAAACTTCCATTAACAAAATGGTTCCAAGTTTCAATTAAAGTCAGTCCCTCCAGAAAGACGCGATTATGCGATCGCATAATTCAACGCATAATCAGCCAAAGTCCGCATATTTATGTGGGGGCCGCATTTTTTCTAAGATGCCGCACAAATCGCCCATTTCTGCGTAAAATGCGCAAAATATGTGGGGCTTGCATGATTTCATAATTCCCGCATTTTCGTTGCAAAAAAGTCACATATCTTAGCAGAAAGTTGAAAAATGTTGCGTTTACTTCACACAACAGCAGTCCCTTTCCCCCTGTTGCCTTGGGAACATTATGAAGTCACATAATAACATGACGTGAACGTCATCAAAAAGCTGCGAACCGCACGAGTCCGCAGTGGAGCATGTGAGAGGGAGGAGATGGTGGTGGAGGAGGAAGAGATGGAGGAGGGGGAGGAGATGGATGTTGAGGGAGAGGGGATGGAGGATGAGGATGGCAAATGATTGGCCAGTGTTAGAGGCTACGCATTTATAGTTTTCATTTTCACAGTGGACTGTTGTAGTTTCATTCAGGAGTTGATGCAACTTTACAGTTGTAAGATTGCATGTTTTTGTTACCAGTGGGTTAAATCATACTAGTTTCAAAAACCTTACAGTTGTAAGTATATTAGTAGTATGTACATTTACATTACAGTAAGAGATTGCACTTTGTGCACTGCAAGCACTTATTTTAACAGAAGATGTCTGTTTTGTATAGCTACCTCTGTAAAACAGGGAGCACACATTTTATTTTTTTATTTTTTATTTATTCATTTTAACAGAAGTTGTAGCGTATTCTTTTTGTAAAGCTACAGAACTTGTTTGACTCAGCAATGTTTTGTAAGTTTGAGCCATGTGTTTATTAAGGTCTGAAATAAA
Source organism: Epinephelus fuscoguttatus (assembly GCF_011397635.1). Taxonomy (NCBI): domain Eukaryota; kingdom Metazoa; phylum Chordata; class Actinopteri; order Perciformes; family Serranidae; genus Epinephelus; species Epinephelus fuscoguttatus. Next base: position 39,651,612 of record NC_064771.1, on the reverse strand, counting down.
ACAAGACGAGAACTTAAATATTCCCTGCACTTTCTGTGATATAGTATGCTTGCTTATCATAACAAGTAATTAGAAATGACTCTTTACATTAAGGTAGTAGCCTAGTAAGAACGGGGTGTTGGGGGAATCACATTTTTTCTCTTTTTCATCAAACCGCAGTTTTTGCAAGTTCCCGCGATTTCATCGCATAAAATTGCATAATTATCCTGCATATTCCATCGCATTTTTTAAGAAAACGTGCCGCATTATCAAGGATTTTTGCCCGCAACAACCACAAAAAAACTCCGCATTTTTCTGGAAGGTTTTCTGTGTGTTGAACCTACACAAAACCTTCTGTTTTCACATCTTTAACGGTCATTCTGAGTGATGATGATAATAAAGATTCAGTAATACTGTGATAATGTCAAACCAGCTATCTTACCGTTAAAGTTTCATACCATTGCAGCCATAGTAGACAGAGAAACTAAGGAAAAAGTAAGAACCTTGACTTCCTGTCTCAAATGCTCCACTTCCTGTGTCAGACTGTGGATGGTGTGGGCCTTGTCCTCTGATTGGCTCTCCAGGTCCTGGAGGCGGGTCTTTGCAGTGCTGAGCTGCTCTGATAGGCTGTCAGAAATGTCAGTCTGCTCTTTGAGCTTCATCTGGAGATCAGTCACCTGGAAACATCATTTAACGGACAATTATTAACTACATCAGTTATTGTTAATGTCATCTTTATAAACTCTGTACAATGAGACAGAAAGAGGAACATGTAGGTAAACATGGTACCTCTGTCTGGAGCTGGAACATGCCATTAACCAGAGCTTTGTTCTCCTTCATCAGTCGGGATGTTTCCCTCTGCTCCGACTCCAGAGACGAAAACACAGAGTCACAGTTTGGACACTCGTCCAGATCTACAGGAGACCGACAGTTATCATAGTTTCAGTTCTCTTACTTTACATTAAAGAGCAGTAAAGTTGTATTTCACTGCTAGAAAGTCTAATAAGTGTTAACTGGTGACTTCCAGCTGAATGTGTGTGTGTGGCTGCTCATAGTAACCTGGAAGAGCGTACCAGCTGATGACTGTGTCCCTGAATTGCTCAAAGTAAAACTGAAGGCTGTTTTGAGGATGCTGTCAAGTTTGGTTCATGTCCATGTACATAAACTCTGTGTGAGGGTTCAGCTCCTACCTGTCAGCTCCTGCACCTTCTGTTCCAGCACAGCCTGCTCCTTCTTCAGCTCCTCCACCTCCTCCTCCCGTCTCCTCAGCTCCTCCTCCAGACCCTTCCTCCTCCCCTCCCTCTCTCTCAGCTCCAAGATTGTTTCCTCTTTCTTGTCGTTTTCCTCCTGCAACCTCCAGATCTCCTCCTCCAGAACTGGAGAGCCTAAATAGAGATTAAAAAATAGTTTAAAATAGGTAACACAGTGTAAACGCCATCCCTCCATCAGCTCCTCCTCCTCTCACCTCTTTTCTTTGCTGGTTCTCTCTCCTCCTCATCCTCCAGAGCTTCACGCTGACGTTTCCTGCTCTCCTCCGCTCCTCCTGTCCTCCTCAGACAGCTGCAGGTCTGCTGAAGCTCCAACAGCTCCGACCTGATCGACTCCACCAGCTCCCTCTGAAAGACCAGGATGTGGGTTTTAACAGCAGTCACACTGTGAGAACGGGGTCCTACATATTTTACAAGGTCTGGTGGTATTTGTTCTGTAGAGCTTTAAATCTGCCATTAGGGGATGTTTGTCAGTGTGACACTAAGGACATTAATAGACCTCAAAGAGACAGAAAACGACCTGAAAGAGACAGGAAATGACCCCAGAGAGACAGAAAATGACCTCAAAGAGACAGGAAATGACCTCAAAGAGACAGAAAACGACCTCAAAGAGACAGAAAATGACCTCAAAGAGACAGAAAATGACCTCAAAGAGACAGGAAACGACCTCAGAGAGACAGAAAATGACCCCAGAGAGACAGAAAACAACCTCAAAGAGACAGGAAATGACCTCAAAGAGACAGAAAATGACCTCAAAGAGACCGAAAACAACCTGAAAGAGACAGAAAATGACCCCAGAGAGACAGAAAACAACCTCAAAGAGACAGGAAACGACCCCAAAGAGACAGGAAACGACCCCAAAGAGACAGAAAACAACCTCAAAGAGACAGGAAACGACCCCAAAGAGACAGAAAACAACCTCAAAGAGACAGGAAACGACCCCAAAGAGACAGAAAACGACCCCAAAGAGACAGAAAACGACCTCAAAGAGACAGGAAATGACCTCAAAGAGACAGGAAACAATCTCAAAGAGACAGAAAACAACCTCAAAGAGACAGAAAATGACTCCAAAGAGACAGAAAATGACCTCAAAGAGACAGGAAACGACCTCAGAGAGATGGAAAACTTTCACAAACAAACAAGACTCAAGACGTCTCTCAGGTTTCCTTCTGACGTTAACTTATCAAACAAAAGTGTGTGTTTACGTCTCTGGTGGCGTTCTCCACAGTGGCGTCCATGGCTGCCTGGAGTTTATTGATGATGTCATCTTTCTGCTGACAGATCTCCATCAGCTCCAACAACTTGTGCTGCTGTTCAGCAGTAAATAGCTTTCATTTTTTCCAAAGCATTTTCTTTAACACAATAAACTGTCTCACAGCAGAAACTCTTCACTGTGCACCACAACAACAACAACAACAAGAAAACAACACAGCAGACACCACAGAAGAAGACAGCGGATCAACAGTACCTCCCTGGCTTCCTGCAGTTGGTCATGTGACTGCTGTTTCTCCAATCGCAGTGCTTCCAGCTCTGTAGATACACGTCATAATGGACAGAGGTCAAAAGTCAACGTTCCACATATGAAAACACTCAGAGACTTAGACAATAGCCCTTTTTAAACAGGAGTTGTGCAAATTTGCAGGAAAGCCCAATCAGTCTTTTTTCAGCATTGGCAGTATAAAAACAAAATCAGGGAGTGCAGCAAAATGCCGCCTACCTACTTTTGTTTATACAGAATGTGCCTTTTTCGGGGCAATGGGGGGCGTGAGCAAGTAACAAAACGTGTAGCTCAGCGTGTGACGTAAACAGTGACGTGGGAGGGAAGCCGCGGCTGGTCAGTCCTTCGGTGATTCTCTCATAAGTCGGCCCGTCCTTCACCGTCCCCGTCATCTGACGGTTAATGGCCTCTTCGTTTGCGAGGACAAGGAGGGCGCGCAATTCCTTGTCTCCCCAGTTGCTCATCTTTACAGTGTCTGTCAGGTTTGTGTTTCCCTCTTGCTACTAGCTGCTCGCTAATTCCTGCTATCAGCTGTTTCCTGTTTATCCACCGCCAGTGGCTCGCACGTGCGGCGTCATCAACAGCCCCTCCCACAAGTCATCAACAGCCCCTCCCACAAGTCATCAACAGCTCCTCCCACAAGTCATCAACAGCTCCTCCCACAAGTTGTTAACAGCTCCTCCCGTTGCAGAAGGCCACCTCGTTCTGTTTAAACTAAAAGGGTTCCACCAATATGTCTACCCTACAAGGAGGAAAATTGGGCACCTCGGATCAACTCGCCAATCCGGCTCTGTGTGTCTAAACACTCGCAGCTTGCCGGCAAAACGGCCCAACATTCACCGAAAATCTGGCAGTGTAAAAGCGGCTAGTGTGTGTGTGTGTGTGTGTACCTGCAGTCTGTGCTTGCTCAGTCAGACAGCGGTGAACACTCTGGGCGTCCTCTTTAATCTTCTCCAGGTCTTCAGTCACTGAGCTGATGAGTCCCTCCAACTGCTCCTCCTGACAATCACCAGTAATCAATCAATACCGTTATTAATCAGTAATAACTGCCAGCAATGGGACACACTGTTAATGAAGAGTTCTTTTTAAATCACCTTGCTGTTGTTGGTGTAAACGGTCGACAGATCGACAGTCTTACTGACGAGGTTCTTCAGGATCTCCACTCTCTTCTCAGCTCTCTCCTCCAGGATCTCCCTCTCCTTCTCCAGGCGGTTACTGACACACACACACACACACACACACATAGACACACACACAGAGAAACATTATCACCGTGTCACTATAAATACTCTTACTATGTGTCAGGGATGATGTGTTCATTCAAGCAGCAACTGCAGCAGTGTTCAACAAGCAGCAACTTCCAGAATAATGCATAATTAAGGGCGTGTCTGCTTTGAGTGACAGGTGGGTGGCGTTGACAGGAAGTGACCACCATGAGACGGCATGTCATCTCTAGTCAACAACTCTCTGTGCTTCTGATCTGTAACGTCGACAGGAAGTGACCACCATGAGACGGCGTATCATCTCTAGTCAACGACTCTCTGCGCTTCTGATCTGTAACGTCGACAGGAAGTGACCGCCATGAGACGGCGTATCATCTCTAGTCAACAACTCTCTGCGCTTCTGATCTGTAACGTCGACAGGAAGTGACCGCCATGAGACGGCGTATCATCTCTAGTCAACAACTCTCTGCGCTTCTGATCTGTAACGTCGACAGGAAGTGACCACCATGAGACGGCGTATCATCTCTAGTCAACGACTCTCTGCGCTTCTGATCTGTAACGTCGACAGGAAGTGACCACCATGAGATGGCGTATCATCTCTAGTCAACGACTCTCTGCGCTTCTGATCTGTAACGTCGACAGGAAGTGACCGCCATGAGACGGCGTATCATCTCTAGTCAACAACTCTCTGCGCTTCTGATCTGTAACGTTGACAGGAAGTGACCGCCATGAGACGGCGTGTCATCTCTAGTCATTAACTCTCTGTGCTTCTGATCTGTAACGTTGACAGGAAGTGACCGCCATGAGATGGCGTATCATCTCTAGTCGACAACTCTCTGTGCTTCTGATCTGTAACGCTGACAGGAAGTGACCACCATGAGACGGCGTATCATCTCTAGTCAACAACTCTCTGTGCTTCTGATTTGCAGCTTTTCAGACTTTGTGGCGTTGATAGTGAGATACTGGCTACAGTGATGAAACAAAACCAGCATCAGTTGGACTGTATTCATAATCAATACGCCAAAATAATATAAATAACCAGCGCCAATTCATCAGTCAGTGAGAATGTGTGTGTGGGCGGGGCATAAGCACATATAGCCAGCAGCAGCAGCGACCCACCATCTGACACCGACACACCGTGAGGCCAGAAACAGAGGGCTCTGTGGGGACGGAGCACCTGCTGCAGCAAGCCAACACGCTTTCTGTGGTCATTTTGACATGACCAGCTGACTTCACTACAAGCTGATTGGCTGTTGAAACAGGTGACGTGCTTTAAAGCCAGCTGCCGGCCATTTGGCCAGCTGAATGTCAGGTGACACCATCAGTTGGCTTGAGTTGAGGTCAGACAGACAGTTCACACCGTGAACCAGTCTTTGGTCTGAACTGGACTTAAGAATCTATTATTTCCCCCTGGTGTAACCCCAGATGCAGAGTACAGGTGTAGCTGTCACTATTTCAGTGTGTTTTCAACTCATGAAAATTAATTGCAATGTCTTTGTCAGCTAAAAAATTCTTGCTCAGTCTTTGGTTGTACTAAAACACCTTCTAAGGAGTCAGATGTTCAGTTTTGCTGGGAACATTTTTTTATTGGTTTAAAGCCTATTTTTGATAGCAAAAATTAGCATTAGCATTATCGCAGTTAGCTGTAAATGCACCGTGCCGACTAAGCTAGCAGCTGACATTAGCGTGAGGGTTATCTACTGCTAATAGTCCAAATATGGCTCCAAAAATCCACAATGGTGACAGCCAAAAAGCCAAACTCCAAAGGTTTCAGAACAGAAGTCTAAAGCAATGGCTGACTTCACACTGGCAGATCGGTTATTTTGTACAGTCTGTTGTCATTTCTCGCTGCAGACTGTGTTTTGGTCACATGATCATGTTACCTGTAGTCTTTCTCCATCTTGCTGAAGAGATCCATGAACTCAGCGCTGACTTCTTCTCTGATCTGAGCCTCCAAAACCAAACGCAGCGCCGCCTCTCTGTCTGACTGCTCACACACACACACACACACACACACACACACACACAAAGTTTAACTAAACATTTCCTCAGCTTCATTAAAAAACTAAAACATCTTCAGAAAAGAAAATAATCCTCTGTTACCTTCTCTTCTACCTCCATGGTCCTGTCCCCTTCCTCCTCGTCTTCCTCACCTCCTGCCTCCAGCACTGTTCCCTCCATCCCACTCTCCTCCATCTCCTCCTCCTCGTCTTCATCCTCCTCCCCCCACTCCTCACCACCCTCATCCTCCAGCACGTCCTCCAGGGTTGTCTCCCAGGCAACCAGCGAGCTCTTCCTGCCCCGCCCTGATACATTTCTGCGCCGGTCTGCCTCGTCAATGATCATTGACAGCTCCATGGCCGACCTGTGGGGGGCGTCATCCAGCACTGCCGGTCTGGAGTTTAATACCACCACCTGGACGGAGAGAGACGGAGGCTCAGCTCCCTTCATCAAACAAACCAACGCAGCAGCCATCACTGAAATAAAGGTTATTATCTAAATAACTTAAGTGTGGTCCTTGTCTACAACGACAGTCAGATCTCTGAGTGGTCAAAGTGCAAATGTACGATGGTAGTTTACCCAAAATGGCTTTATAAATAAACAAATAACAGTGACTGAGCCTACGCATTGTCAAAGATGGCCACCCAGCCCTGAAGTAAAGAGTACAATGACGAGTGAGGGTTTTACAGTTTGTAACAAACCTCAGGGCACTGTCATATACAGTATTTAACATGTGCAAACAGTGTGCGGATGCATTCATGTACAATAGATCACCATAATCAAGAACCAGTAAGAAGGTAACAGAGATCAGTCTCCTTCTGGCCACCATAAAGAGAAGCAGGACTTATCTCTGAAATAGAACCCAACTTCAGTCTCAGCTTTTTAAGAAGATTTTCAACATGAGGTTTTAAATAAAGACCGTCATCAAGCCAAATACCGAGATATTTAAAACTGTAGACAACTTCCTTCCCTGAGCAGAAATAATGTCAACAGTGTTCTCAGGCTTTTTAATGAGCATTTGAAAAATGTATTACCTTAGTTTTATCAACATTCAAAACCAGCTTTAGTTGCAAAAGCTGAATCTGAATAATATTAAAAACATCCTGCAGTTTGGCAAGAGCCTCAGCAATGGAGGGACCAGCACAATAGATCACAGTGTCATCTGCATAAAAATGAAGATAGGCTCCATCCATATTACAACATTAATATAGATAGAAAATAACAATGTAACACTTAACAATCAAAGGAGAGCCCATCAAACTGGACAAATTGAGATCTTTCGGAGAGGTAGTTCAAAAACCATCCCACTGCCTGGTCAGACACCAATATTAGTCAAACTCTGTTTCAAGATGAGATGGTCAACAGTATCAAAAGCTTTGGACAGGTTAATAACTAGAGTTACACAACTCTGCTTCTTATCCAGTATGCCAATCATATCATTCACCATTTAATAAAGTGGCCTCCCCCCCTTTTAGTAGAGGGAGGACATAGGCTGACTTCCATATTTTGGGAATCACATTGGTGCTTAATGTAAGATTAAAAAGGCAAGTAAGGGAAGGTGCAATAAACTCTGCACCTGCTTTTAGGAAGAATGGTTCTAAGTTGTCAGTACCAGCAGCTTTCTTAGAATTAGGGATGCACCAAAATGAAAATTTGTGACCGAAGCCGAATAATATTAAACGCTTGGCCGAATACCGAATATTGTTTAGTTTTTCAATAGTTTTGCAGATGAACCCCCTCCAGATTAGTGTTGTCACAGTACCAAAATTGGATCCCACTGTACGATACCAATGAAAATATCACGGTTCTGAGTAGTATCACGATACCACAGCGAAAATGAGGCAGATGTGCCTTTTGTCATTTATATAAGATAAATCACTTTTCTATAATACATCAATGATATTTCAATGGAATAAATTACTTATTGACTTATTCATACTTCAAAAACAGCATCAACGAGTGATTAACATAGGGGGGATCAAAATAAAATAAATAAATGAAATAAGAATCAACCAGCCACCCTCCTCCCCTGACAAGTAAAGAACAGTCCCTAAAGTGCGGTGAGGTTTGTGGACCGTTACTGCCGGAAAGAGTAATGTTAACGGCTTGTTTCTCCTGACACGTCACATACCTGTGTTCGGCTGGCTCAGCTGTTCAGGTACTTCTGGGCAGTCATGACTAGGGATGCACCGAAATGAAAATTTGTGGCCGAAGCCGAAGCCGAATATTATTAAACGCTTGGCCGAATACCGAGTACCGAATACCGAATATCATTGTTTAGTTGTTCATTAGTTTTGCAGATGAACCCCCTCCAGATTAGTGTTGTCACGGTACCAAAATTGGGACCCACTGTGCGATACCAATGAAAATATCACGGTTCTGAGTAGTATCAGGATACCACAACGAAAATGAGGCAGATGTGCCTTTTGTCATTTAAAAAGATAAATCACTTTTCTATAATACATCAATGATATTTCAGTGCAATAAATTACTTATTGACTTATTCATACTTCAAAAACAGCATCAATAAGTGATTAACATAGGGGGGATCAAAATAAAATAAATAAATGAAATAAGAATCAACCAGCCACCCTCCTCCCCTGACAAGTAAAGAACAGTCCCTTCATAAGTAAAGAACAGTCCCTAAAGTGCGGTGAGGTTTGTGGGCCGTTACCTGCCACAAAGAGAGAAATGTGAACGGCTCGTTTCTCCTCTGACACGTCACATACCTGTGTGCTGCCACGGCTCGGCTGTTCAGGTATTTCTGGGCAGTCATGACACCAAGAAGAGGATATTATTGGAACCGACTTCTCCGTCGCCGGTAAGCCGACGGCCGCCGTATTTGACAGGAATACATTAACGTTACTGTCTGTGTCTGTGACCCCCGTTCAACCCACAATCGGTGGGATTCGCCTTTCATTTCTGCTGGTGGTTGAAATCTGTAGGCTGCTCGCACAGCGTGCTGAATGATTTAAGCCTATTTTGCTCGCTCAAAGCTATTTTTAGTCGCAAATGCGAGTGCCGTGACGGACGGATCACCACACTGCTGACATTTTAATCCGCCCGTCACGGCACGCTGTTTGATTGCGTGATCAAAACACGCCGCTATTATTCGGCCTTGCTTTTAACTTATTCCACCGAATACTGAATGTGTGTTTTTTTGCAATATTCGGCCGAATATATTCGGTTACCGAATATTTGGTGCATCCCTACTTAGAATCCAAGTTACCTAGGGCTTCATACACTTCATCAACAGAAAATGGTGAAAAACAGAATGTTTGATTTGAGCCAACATAGCTCAGATCAAAACCTGCGGTATTTGCATATGTAGACGTTGACACAGAATCAAACAATGAACCACAGGACCTATCTGAGACAGTGCCAGAGGCAGTGGAAATGCAAGGGGGTAACTCATTACAACTTCCAGAGGCAGATAGAGATTTAATGACTTTCAAAATTTCAATTCAAATTCTCAGTAGCAGCTGAAAGATAGGACTCGGCATTTGAGCTTTTGATTTGTGATGTACAGTAATTTCTTAGCTGCCTAAAACAGCACCACTCAGTCTCAGACCCTGTCATTCTAGCCTTTGCCCAAAGCTTTGTTTCTCTTGTGTAGGAAATTAGATAACTCTGCAGCAAACAAGGGGTTATCCTGGCCCTTCACCCTGTATTTATGAAGAGGAGCATGTCTACCTATTATTTCCTTAAAACCATTTGAAAAATATATCCATGCGGTTTCAACATTATCTATCAAATAAATGTCGTCCCAATCAAAGTGAAACAAATCATGTGGCTACGAGTTGTTTTTTGTTTTTGTTTTTTGTTTTTTTCAAGATGGCGCCCCCAGTGCGGACGCCTGTTACAGCAGCTCCTGCTCACAGCTGAGCAATTTCTTTTTCATTTAACTCTCTTATTTGGAGTTTTTTTTTTCAGTTAGCTAGCTAGCACTTATGTTCTGTTTTGTTATAGACACGAAGACAGCTCTCTTTATAGCGGTCTGTCTCCTATTTTTCCACGGACATGATCGTATGCGGGGACCCGGCGCCCAGCCGTGGCTCCATTGTTTACACCCAGGACCAGCTGTTGGCGCTGCGTCACACCGCGGTGCAGCCCGAGGACAGGTGCGATATTCCTCGCGAGCTGCGGAGAAGGAAACAGGGATGCCGCGCAAACCCGTCTTCCCATCTGTTGTCATAGGGAATGTAAGATCGCTCCCCAACAAGATGGACGAGCTGTCGGTGCTGACTCGCCATCGGAGGGGGTACCGGCAGAGCAGCGTGCTGGTGTTTACAGAGACATGGCTGAACACGGAAGTACCGGACACGATTTCCTGCCACACCAGAGACAATAAAAACACTGGATTTATTTTATGCCAACACCAAGGAGGCATACCACTCATCTCCATGGGCGCATCTCTTTGATCCGAAGTGACACAGCCCGTTTGCTCATGCTTCGGGGTCGCTCAGTAGAGTATTTGCAAATAAATATTGTTTTAATGTGTAACTATTGAAAAGTTCACAAGGGCTTTCATAAATTCCTAAAATGTTACGGCACTGCCGCCTTTGCAGTTTTAAAGTTAATGACAGCGACTTGAAGTGAGGAGGAGCAACACGTCTCCAGCTGACAAGCACAGATGCTCACTTTTGCATGTGATGCAAAATATTAAAATAACGTCATAATAACACAAGAAATATAAAAATGCGGTGGTAGGCCTAGGCTATAGCCTATACCAAGGAAAAATCTAAATATTATTCAAATTTTTAACATAAAAAACATTAAAAATTCTAATCTGATTGTGGGGGAAGATTGACAGCCCTAGAAGGAACGCTATCGCAGGTCCTTCCTGCCTGCTGCTATCAGGCTACATTACCAGCACTGCTCACAGTAAACTGCACCATGGACACTTTATAAACATCACAGCTGTCTGCTGTTTTTTGCACATACAATCACTTGCACTAGATGTGCTCCCTTAAATCCACTGCTCATTTTTAGTCACTTTTCATTATTATTATTATTATTATTATTATATATCGCTGTTTCTTGTATTTTTGTACTTTATTTTGCATGCCTAGGTTTTTAACTTTTTAGCTTTTAAGTGTCTCTCTTTCCCCTTGACTGCTGTAACACTGGAATTTCTCAATTGTGGGATCAATAAAGGTGTATTTTATCTTATCTTAACACAGTGGTCACTCACATCATTAGTAAATACTCCAGCTGTAGAATATTTGTGAGGAACATTTGTCAACATCAGATCAATTAAAAATGATTTCTCAGGAAATTTATTATTAGGACGGGTGGGACTATCCACAATTTGAGTCCAGATCCCCAAGTTCAGTGAGACACAGAGATTTTTAAGATCATCAGACTTAGAAGTCCCAATTTAAGAAGATAACTTACCGGGCTTACCGGCAACGGAGAAGCCCGGCTCCAGGTTCAGTAATTTCCTCTTGGTGTCATGACTGCCCAGAAATACCTGAACAGCCAAGCCGTGGTGGCACACAAGTATGTGACGTGTCAGAGGGAAAACGAGCCGTTCACATTTCTCTCTTTGTGGCAGGTAACGGCCCACAAACCTCACCGCACTTTAGGGACTGTTCTTAACTTATGAAGGGACTGTTCTTTACTTGTCAGGGGAGGAGGGTGGCTGGTTGATTCTTATTTCATTTATTTATTTTATTTTGATCCCCCCTATGTTAATCACTTATTGATGCTGTTTTTGAAGTATGAATAAGTCAATAAGTAATTTATTGCACTGAAATATCATTGATGTATTATAGAAAAGTGATTTATCTTTTTAAATGACAAAAGGCACATCTGCCTCATTTTTGCTGTGGTATCCTGATACTACTCAGAACCATGATATTTTCATTGGTATCGTACCGTGGGTCCCAATTTTGGTACCGTGACAACACTAATCTGGAGGGGGTTCATCTGCAAAAACTAATGAAAAACTAAAAAACGGCATTTGGTATTCGGTACTCGGTATTCGGCCAAGCGTGTAATATTATTTGGCTTCGGCCACAAGTTTTCATTTCGGTGCATCCCCAATTGACAGCTGAGGGGGGTCTCTAACAACCAACAGCCGTTCAGTCAATTAATTGATTAGTTTATCAACAGAAAAATACCTGACAACTATTTCTGATAATCGAGTAATGCGGGATTTATACTATATAGAAAAAGTCAACAGTTGATGTTTTGGTAACTGACATTGTTTGATTCTCTGAGGTCCAGTGCTCAGCTCTAACACTGTACAGGTGACTCTGTGTGTTTGTGTGTGCTGACCTTCTGGGCGAGGGCAGAGAATTTGAGGACGTTGAGCGTCTCATCAAAGCAGGCAGAGTTCTGATTGATGTTAACAACCATCGTAACCCGTCCGGCACCACAGAAGAAAAACTGCAGGAAGTGTGTGAGTTTGGACTCCCTGAAGGGAATGTGGTGCTGAAACCTGCAAAGAAACAGATTACATCTGTTATCCTGGTGCCTTGGATTTACTTTCAAACATCACAGACTGGCAGTGTTATCGTACTTGGCGTGCTGGTTGAGTCTCATGGCGTTGATGCACTTGCCGAGTGTCAGCAGAGAGCTGTTGATGTTTCCTGCTTCCTTCAGACGCTCTCCGGTGTTGTGAGTCCGAGAGCAGCGCTCAGAGCCGGCCAGGTCGCACAGAGACAGCCTAACAGACACTAAATTATTACTCATATCTAACTCTGATGTGAGCACACTATAAACGTATATACAGTATAAACAGTGTGAATAAAGCGTCAGTCTTACTCGCTTATGCCGAGGACTCTGGGAACTCCAACATCATCCACTCGGAGGATCCTGATGGAGAAGATGCTGTGACTGCAGAGACATACAAAAATCCCAATGACTCCTCTTCTCTCACTTCCACACAGAAACAGCTGATACAGGATCTGTTCAACACCTCCTCATTCACTTCAGCGTGAATTGTTTTCTGATATCTGAAGATCAGATTTACTTTGTGCTCTCTATGATTGTATTCCTCCAGAAGTTTAATCTTTTCCTCCTCTGACCAGTGTGATTTTCTTGTCTTCTTTTCTTCTGCCATGTTTTCACTAACTATGAGCCAAGTTTGTGAGACAATAATTTTAATTTCTAATTCTAATTTTATATACTTTTATATACTGAGGGGAAATTCAATTATTTTCACTCCGTTGTCATTAACACACAGGTCCGAAATACACACACATATGCACAAACAGGACCTATACATGCACAAAGTGGAGAGATGTCAGAGTGAGGGGGCTGCCTTGGTCAGGTGCCCTGAGCAGTTGGGGGGTTCAGTGCCTTGCTCAAGGGCACCTCGGCAGTGCCCAGGAGGTGAACTGGCACCTCTCCAGCCACCAGTCCACGCTCCGCATTTGGTCCGGACAGGGACTTGAACTGGCGACCTTCTAGTACAACCCATGGGACTTGGGTTGTACTAGGATTTGCAACTCTACTTGTACTAGGCCTGAACGATATATCTTTTAAGCATCGCCATTGCGATGCACACTTGTGCAATATTTACATCGCGGGGCTCGCGATGTGGCTTGACCTAATTAAATTAAGCATGCACATTTAAATTGCTGAGTGATGCGCGTAAAACTCGCTTACGTTTTAATGACTGACCAACAAAAGATGTCTAAATTAGTGGAATAAAGACTAAACGGCCTATTCAGTTGCTGGAATTTGTTATTTATGTGACAACGCCTGAACACAACACAGGCTCCACTCCACAGACTGTGTGCACAGTGCCATGCTGCAGGTTCGGGCCAGGCTCGGTTATAAATGTCTCAGACTCGGAAAAATGCAGCCTGAGCCGCGCTCTACTGTGTGTGTGTGTGTGTGTGTGTGTGTGTGCATGCGTGCACGTGCATCGGGGCCTAACTCCGCCACACGCAATACAGAGAGCAGAGGAGAATGTAGAGGTGCGACCATGTAGAGACAGAAATGACATGCCGTTGTGTAAACAATATAAGTATAAGTATATTGTTACGTTATTATATGAAGCATTCGTTATGCAAAATAATATAACTTTAGTTTTTGAAGAGATCAGACGGAGCCCTCTCCTCTCCTCTTAGATGCTTTACTCACAAGTGTGTGAATTGACCTGGATATGAAGCGTCCGTAGCGCCAAATAATATAACGGCAGTTTCTAAAGAGCTAAGACAAAAAAATAAAAAACAATCAGCAGCATGGTGTGCCGCTGCTAGTTGTATATAGGGGAAACACTGACAGAGATGGTGGTTTCACTGAACAAATGCCTATTTTCAGCACATTTTATGCTACTGCATTCAAAGCACTATTAGCGTAATAATTCCAGAATGATTAATTCTCACCAAGTAGAGCTACTGAAGTCATCTGGTGGAAAATAATGCATTTTTTAAAAAAATAAATAAATCGCAATATAATTACTGGGGGCAAAAAAATCGCAATGTCAGTTTTTCCCAATATCGTGCAGCCCTAACTTGTACCACTGTAACACCTCTTTCAACCCAGTTAATGAATTAACATTTTACCTTAACTAAGGATACCTTTTAAGGGATTCTGTGCAGCTCTGTAAGTCCATCAAGGAGAAATTAAGCTTTAAGTGTCATACTTAAGGGGAAAACTTAAGGCATTTTGTGCAAGGGTTTAAAAAGCGATGGTGTGAAGCAGCTGACCTTCTGCTGGACAGCTGGTTCAGTCTAGTGGAGGAGAAACTCTGGTTCTTCTTTCCGATCTTCATCACTTTGTAGGCCTCCTCCGAACTGTTCACCTGGACCCACCGCAGGTCTGAAACATGGAGCACACATACATCAACACACACACTGCAGCTACACTACAGCCTGACATAAGCACAGCCAAGTTTATCAGCCAAATATATATTTTTATATTGGCTGAAGTAAATCTAGCACCTTCATTTTCTCATTAAGACACGGTTCTAATGCTGCATCCACACAGGGCTGGGCGATCAAACAATCTCAAAACAGGATTGCAATAAATATGTACGTTGAAGACGATGGTAAACTATAGTTACTTTTTCTGGATGTGGACGGACCTGATAGATCCAAACAGCAGAAGTTAACAGACAACTGTCAGTCAATCTGCAGTGTTGGGGATTAGCGTCATTGTACACGCCCATTTTTCACTGCAAAGTTTGTCTGAGGTGAGGAGGAAGTGAAAGAAGAGTGGACGTAACGAAAAGAGGGGAAAATGAGTGGAAGTGAGGGGCAAAGTGGCAGTGAAGCTAAAGAAGAGCTTGTGTTCTCCTCATAAACAGACAAAACTGTGGGTAAAAAAGGTCACACAATGTCATTAAAAGAAAAAAATGAAATAAAAATGAAAAATGTAAAAAAATAAAGTAAATAAAAATAAAATGAAAGGTGACGACACAGACAAAGACATTCTGCATAATATGTGGTCGGTTGGTGCCAACCAGGACGGGAAATACAACAAACCTTTCCATCACCTGAAAAGGTGGCGTCCCAGCGACTACACTGAGAGCATGAAAATCCACCCAAACTGCAGGACGTCCACCAACAAGTGTTCAATGATCGAGCACTTCTGCTGCTGTGGGTGGAGCCAGCGGGGTGGCACCAAATCACCAATCAATAGTGTCTGTTTTTGCCACCGTAACCCCGTATGAGAAGCATTCAGAAAGGAGCAGAGATATAACAGATGCAGTGTCGTACTTTCTAGCCAGAGACGTGATGCCCATGAGCACCGTGGAGAGAGAAGTGTGAGACTACAGGTATGAGCTCCCACACAGGAAATACTTTTCCCAAACTGCTCTGTCGCGGCTTTACAACAAGTGACAGAAGCTGGAAAATCATTTGGTTTCTTCAGGTGTCAGACGTCATCAGGACACTTTTCAAACTCGCAGCATTATCAAATTGTAGATTGTGATAAATATCGATATTGATCAACACAGGGAAAATATCGTGGTAATATTTTTTGCCATATCGCCATGCCCTACGTTCATGTATTAGTTAAATCTTGTTATATGCTAAATATTTGTTATTAAACTCTGTCACGTAAAACTAAACATGACTGCAGATCACTGTTATAGCAGAAAATATGATGTCTGAAACACAAAGAAACACCAAGTGTTAATATATTTGCTAAATCTTAATGTACAAATGTGACATGATCTGCAGAAACGTACAATGCCAACATTTTCTTCTAGTAACTGGGTTGTGCAAACATGGTGCATAAAATAATAAATAATAATATTGAATCTATTAAGTTAAAATTTGTGTTACCTTTGATGAAGGAGTTTCCTTTGACATCCTGAGACAGGCGCAGCACCGTCCTCTTTTGGTGTCCACTGGAAACCTGAACATCGCACGATCAATCACATGATCAGTCACAGCTGGACGACGTATTCTTCACTTGGACAGTTTGAGTCAAGAGAGGACATTTTGTCCGGTCTTCACAGACATTTGACAGTGACACGAGATACACAAAAGAAAGAGTCCATCGACCACCACACAGCTACAAATTCAGCTTTAAGGCTTGAGGTCAGGGCTGAGGATGACACCACGCAGGGTCCTCACATGTGCAGTAAGTGTCTTACCTGTTCCAGCAGGTCGTGGATGTTGTCATTGTAAATCTCACAAAATGAAACCCAGACGGAGAAACGGATGTTTGAGTCAACGTCCAGACAGAAACTGTCAGCCTCGGAGACGCTGTTCACGCTGCTGTCAGTGCTGAGAGATGAGCCTGAAAAAACACACACCTGTTTTTATCAGCTGTGGGGTCCACAGGTTTTTTTCAGTCACTTGTGAGGACCACCATTTTTTTAAATGTCAGATATAACTAAAAAATCTTGATCGGGTAAGATCAAAAGTGATTCTTGTGGGGTCCCATATTTTGATTCAAACAAAGTTCCCAGTGTGGGGACCCCACAAATATACAAACACAAGTAAACATACACATGTTGAGTAATCTGGGTAAAACTTTCACTTTCTAAAATAATCTGATTCAGAGTCACAGACCGTCAAGAAACGTTGATCTTCCTGACATCTGACTTCTGTCGCTCTGCAGAGACAAAGATGAGACACACACTAGTACACAGTAGTACACAACAGCAGTACGCAGGTGTTGTTGTATTTGTATTGTGGGACCTCTTTAAACAGCCTCAGCAGGTTCCTCTTGCTGCTGGACTCAGCTGCCTGCTGGTCTGGAGTCAGTCTGCTGAAGTCTCTGCAGCGCTGAGGCTTCAGATCGGTCCGACCGTACAGACGACCTTCAACACTGTTAAAGATCACTGACAGAGACCTGGGCAGCAGACCTGAGTCATGGTCTGGACCTGAGAGACAGACAGGCAGAGAGACAGACAGACAGTCAAATACTGTTTCTCAGTACATGTATGCAGGTTTTTTAAAACACAGGAAAACCTGCCAAGAGTCAGGGATAGGCTGCTTTCCCACTGCCAGTAGACCAGAGACTTGTCTGTTTGTTTTTTCTGTTGTGTCAGGTGTGATGTCACAAACACACCGGAAAACAGGGTCAATGATGGAGGCCAGTGGAAATGATACAGGAGTAGCTTTTGAAAATCTGTTACTTATTCAGTCTCATAAGTTTAAAAAATGTTTGAGCGCTGCGTGGACAGAGACGGACGGTGTTTTAAGGCAGCGCCTTACCCTCCGACCAGAAAATGGGATCAGCCACTTTATAACAGAGATGGTAAATGATAGTTATTGACATATTAATGCCATTGGTATTGTTTACAAAGCCCTGCTGACACGTATGTTATATGTCACACTAGAGGCCTATGAGTTACATGTCACACCTCTTTGATTCCATGATGCTGGCATGCTGTCTAAAATCACACACTGAAGCTGCATGATGTGGCCGTTGTTTGGTGCGGTGTAAAAATGTAAAGGTGGCATAAAGAATGAGCTTTGTAGCAGCACTACAGCACCATCTATGGGTAAGAAGGGCTCGATGGTCATAGAGACAGACAGAGAGAGACCAGGAGGAAGGTAGAAAGAGGGTCAGACAGAGAGACAGGTGATGTTTCTGACCCAGGAATGTGAAGGTTTTTCCAGCGTTGGTGACTCCATACGTGAACACCAGACAGTTTCCTCCTTCCAGAACGTCTCGGACCAAACCGCGAACTGAACCATCAAACACCTTCTTCTGACTGGCCTCTGGATCAAACACCTCAAAAATACAACGACGACGAGAGCTTAACATTAACGTCAGGTTTAAAATCAATAAACGGGACATAACATGTACATTTGTATCTTTGTAAAGGTAAGGAACAAGTCTTCGATATGACAGACAGGTGATGTCTGAGTTACCTGTGTGAAGGTGAACCTCTGTGCTGTCTGTGGGAGGGACTTCTCACTCTGTCGGTTTGATTGACAGCTCCTGGGAGCCTTCAGGACCACAGTGTCCGGTCCCTCGATGGTCACACAGTCCTGCAGAGCAAAATACACAAACAGATTTTTTTTACACCAATAAAAGATGATGATGAAAACTGGAGGTTTCATCAATAAACAGAAAAAGATATCTGACTTTAAAGTATCAGACAGTCACTGTATGGCAGAGTAAAGCTGTAATGTCCCAGAGAGGAAAGAAGAAGAAGAAGAAGAAGAAACCAATGAATTAAAACAACCAGTAGATATCCTGCCACATCTACAGTTGTTAACAGGCCAAATCATATTATTATTTTTTTTCATTTATTATAATCAAAATTAAGGATGAGAATTATTGAGGAGTTTTGATAATTTGTTCATTTGTACCTTTACCATCAGATCTGCAGCTAATTACATTATTTTTATTATAATTTTAGGGCTGCACAATTATTCAAAATACTGTGTTATTGAAATCACACTATCCAGATCACAGGAGCTGCAATTCTTTGACAAAATTAAAATGTGTTACAACATGCCATTATAAATGAAGCACTGTGTTGTTACAGAGACGCCCCGGCCTACAAATCATAATCCACACATCATCTCACATGGAAAAAAATCAGTACAGCACAGTATTGGGATATTTTGTGAGGCATTATTGTATCAATACACGGATACTGAGCATCAGATCATTAATCATATGAATTATTAATATTGCAAATACAAATTAAACTTTGGTTGCCTCCTAGAATGATAACATCAGTTGCTTTTTCAGTCCACTAGATACATGTTGCTGCAATTTAAATGACTGGAGTGAGATGACCAGACTGAAAACTTACCAACTTATTGGAAAAAAACAGATGTTGACAAAGTTTTATCTTAATTTGCAGCTGAAAAAGGCTAATAAATCGCAATATATCGCACTATATGTCACTGTACAATATTGTATCATGATCTAAATATAGGGGTCACATCAGGGGGTCTCTGGTGATTAACACCTCCATCTCACACCAGTTCAAAGTGAACTGAACACATATGTTGTTGGATGTTGACCACGAGTGTTACTCATATTTAACAGAGGGAAAAATGTCCTTTATGACCAAGACTTTATCACAATAGTTGCTCTGCATCAACATTAAAAAAACAATGCTTAACAGTTTAACATTAAATCAGTATCAGTCCCACAGATTAAATGTATGTGTGTGTGTGTGTGTGTGTGTGTGTGTGTGTGTCACCTGTGATCCATTGTCGCTCTCGGCTGCAGTGAAAGGTCGAACCCTCAGGTACACCTGCAGGTTCTCCGACTGAACACTTTCCTGATGAAAGACAAAACATCTGTAAACTCTCTGCTCTGAAGTCAACATCAACATCTGTCACCATGACAACCTCAGCAACATCCTCCTGACTGCATCACTGACAGACAGACCTGTGCAGGTAGAGCTGCGAATTCGCCGAGCAGATCTCTCTTGATGTCATCCACCACCACCGGCCCGACTCTCTCGGGCTTCCCACCTAAACATGACTCCATCATTTCTGCGAACACACACATCAGTCCCATTATTACTCAACTGCTGATGAACTCATTCTGAAGGCTGACATCTCCAAACACGTACGTGTGATGGACATTATAGCTATGCCGATTTTAACATTGAAGCCTGATAATTTAAAAAGAAAATCTTCAATCACGATCTACCTTGTTTGTAGCGAGCAGATAAGCACAAGAGTGTTAAATGTTTAAATATTTAAATGGGGTTCAGCGTGATTTCCAACAATGACGAACAGAACGTGTCCGGACTAGTTAGCTGTAAAGACCCACTCGGGTTCAATCAGATCGGCACTGAACAGTCAGTTAACACATAATTTACATTATTAGCAGTGACTGATAAACGTTAGTAGTCAGAACAGATCACACTCC
>NC_064771.1:39533878-39626378 GCF_011397635.1 Epinephelus fuscoguttatus | reverse complement strand
GAAGAAGAAGAAGAAGAAGCATAGACATATATACATAGATGCCGCATTGACTGCCTGAGCGCGTCCTCGCTGGCCGCCATCTTGGATGGGTCTCGCTTCGCCTCCACAGTGCATTCACTTCTATTGAGGAAGGAGCTGTATGCACAAGTAAAATAGAGTAACTCACTGAATTTTTAACTGATTTTCACGCGGTTTGGTTTGTTACAAACGGCACACATGTAGTTATGATACAGGATGCTTTCGTACATTAAAAATGCAGGATTTCATGCTTTAATACTTCCTGCAGATAGCAACAGCATGTTATTTAGGTCACAACACAGTTATTTTATTCACCTCAACCCCAGAGTGGGATGGATATATATATATACAGTACAGGCCAAAAGTTTGGACACACCTTCTCATTCAATGCGTTTTCTTTATTTTCATGACTATTTACATTGTAGATTCTCACTGAAGGCATCAAAACCAGATGCCTCCTGCTGCTGCTGCCATCATTAGTCATTAGTCATACTTCTTCTGTTATTATACACATATGATTATTGTCACACATGTATACTGCCAGGTATTAATACATACTTTCAACATATTGTACCACAGTAACCAGAACTATAACTATAATATTATTACTTCCATTAATGTTGTTGTAAGATACTGTCATTACCTGCATATCTCTCTCTCGCTCTCTCTCTCTCTCTCCCTCTCTCTCTCTCTCTCCCTGTGTCATATGGATTACTGTTAATTTATCATGTTGATCTGTTCTGTACGACATCTATTGCACGTCTGTCCGTCCTGGAAGAGGGATCCCTCCTCAGTTGCTCTTCCGGAGGTTTCTACCGTTTTTTTTCCCCCGTTAAAGGGTTTTTTGGGGAGTTTTTCCTGATCAGCTGTGAGGGTCATAAGGACAGAGGGATGTCGTATGCTGTAAAGCCCTGTGAGGCAAATTGTGATTTGTGATATTGGGCTTTATAAATAAAATTGATTGATTGATTGATTGAAAACTATGAATGAACACATGTGGAGTTATGTACTTAACAAAAAAAGGTGAAATAACTGAAAACATGTTTTATATTCTAGTTTCTTCAAAATAGCCACCCTTTGCTCTGATTACTGCTTTGCACACTCTTGGCATTCTCTCCATGAGCTTCAAGAGGTAGTCACCTGAAATGGTTTTCCAACAGTCTTGAAGGAGTTCCCAGAGGTGTTTAGCACTTGTTGGCCCCTTTGCCTTCACTCTGCAGTCCAGCTCACCCCAAACCATCTCCATTGGGTTCAGGTCCGGTGACTGTGGAGGCCAGGTCATCTGCCGCAGCACTCCATCACTCTCCTTCTTGGTCAAATAGCCCTTACACAGCCTGGAGGTGTGTTTGGGGTCATTGTCCTGTTGAAAAATAAATGATCGTCCAACTAAACGCAAACCGGATGGGATGGCATGTCGCTGCAGGATGCTGTGGTAGCCATGCTGGTTCAGTGTGCCTTCAATTTTGAATAAATCCCCAACAGTGTCACCAGCAAAACACCCCACACCATCACACCTCCTCCTCCATGCTTCACAGTGGGAACCAGGCATGTGGAATCCATCCGTTCACCTTTTCTGCGTCTCACAAAGACACGGCGGTTGGAACCAAAGATCTCAAATTTGGACTCATCAGACCAAAGCACAGATTTCCACTGGTCTAATGTCCATTCCTTGTGTTTCTTGGCCCAAACAAATCTCTTCTGCTTGTTGCCTCTCCTTAGCAGTGGTTTCCTAGCAGCTATTTGACCATGAAGGCCTGATTCGCGCGTCTCCTCTTAACAGTTGTTCTAGAGATGGGTCTGCTGCTAGAACTCTGTGTGGCATTCATCTGGTCTCTGATCTGAGCTGCTGTTAACTTGCCATTTCTGAGGCTGGTGACTCGGATGAACTTATCCTCAGAAGCAGAGGTGACTCTTGGTCTTCCTTTCCTGGGTCGGTCCTCATGTGTGCCAGTTTCGTTGTAGCGCTTGATGGTTTTTGCGACTCCACTTGGGGACACATTTAAAGTTTTTGCAATTTTCTGGACTGACCAACCTTCATTTCTTAAAGTAATGATGGCCACTCGTTTTTCTTTAGTTAGCTGATTGGTTCTTGCCATAATATGAATTTTAACAGTTGTCCAATAGGGCTGTCGGCTGTGTATTAGCCTGACTTCTGCACAACACAACTGATGGTCCCAACCCCATTGATAAAGCAAGTTACCAGTAGTTTTGCTATCACTTGTACTATTTTATGTATTTTTATGTATTTTTCTGTACTTTTGAGTTTTTATTAACTTTGTGAAAATTTCATTAGGTGGAGGCTTTAAATAAGCCCTCTGGGTTTTTTGCCTCTCCCTGCACTGTATTTAATTTTTTTTTTTTTTTTCTTGTTGATTTGTGTTTTTTTAATTGTGCAAAAATAAACCATAAACCATAAACCATACATTGAACCGTCAGGATAAGAAAAGAAGTAGAATAATAAAAGGCATAAATCAGCAGTGTGTAGTTGAAAAGTACGGGCAGTAGAATACAGCAGGTAAGTATTGAATCTAAGAGTACGCTTCAGTAAACAATAGTGTTTTTAACCCTGATTTAAAGGAGCTGACAGTTTGAGCAGACCTCAGATCTACATATTATGCTATACATAATATGCTATACTGTGTTTTGTATTGTGTATATGGTGTTTATACAATATGTTTATACAATATATAAATACTGTATATATATATATATATATATATATATATATATATATATATATATCCCACTCTGGGGTTGAGGTGAATAAAAGCACTGTGTTGTGACCTAAATAACATGCTGTTGCTATCTACAGAAAGTATTAAAGCATGAAATCCCGCATCCCTGTGGAGGCGAAGCGAGACCCATCCAAGATAGCGGCCAGCGAGGACGCGCTCAGGCAGTCAATGCGGCGTCTATGGGTCCGTCCCAAGTCTCTTAAATTACTGCTAATGCTACTGCTAGCTGACTTTGCTAGCTGTTTAGCCCCTCCCACCTAGGAAAAAATGCGAGGAGCTAGCGCTAGGAGCGATGAGCGAGCATTGTCGGTTTAAGAGACATGAGACGGCCTTACTCTGAAGCGTCACGTGAAGCGACGTCCATTCCTGATGGCGGCGGCACAGCTGGATCTGCTGCATAACGGAGCCAGCGTTTGGCGTACATCCCAAGTCCCATTATATTCGCTGATCAAAGCCGTAACCCCCCCGCCGTCATGACTTTGGTCACACAGTTTTGCATGTATTACCATTGTTATTGAGACATTTGCCGAAGTTTGTGGCAATTAAAGAATGGTCTGTAGCCCTGCCACTGTCACTGTGATGAGCATCATTATCATTATTATTATCATCATCATTATTATCACTATTATTAAATCCACTCGCCATCATTCAACAAGTCAGCTGCTGAGTGAATAAGACATCAGACCTGTCAGTCTACCTCAATCAAATCAATTTTATTTATAAAGCCCAA
The DNA here is from genome assembly GCF_011397635.1 of Epinephelus fuscoguttatus. Classification (NCBI taxonomy): domain Eukaryota; kingdom Metazoa; phylum Chordata; class Actinopteri; order Perciformes; family Serranidae; genus Epinephelus; species Epinephelus fuscoguttatus. The sequence goes on along the minus strand of NC_064771.1, from coordinate 39,622,895 downwards.
TATCACAAATCACAATTTGCCTCACAGGGCTTTACAGCATACGACATCCCTCTGTCCTTATGACCCTCACAGCTGATCAGGAAAAACTCCCCAAAAAACCCTTTAACGGGGAAAAAACGGTAGAAACCTCAGGAAGAGCAACTGAGGAGGGATCCCTCTTCCAGGACGGACAGACGTGCAATAGATGTCGTACAGAACAGATCAGCATGATAAATTAACAGTAATCCATATGACACAATGAGACAGAGAGAGAGAGAGAGAGAGAGAGAGGTGCAGGACAGACGGTAATGACAGTAGCTTACAACAACATGAAAGTGATAATATTAATTAATATTACCTACAAGCTATTAAACATTATTCCACTCACATGACATGCTGGACAAGTAATGATGGGCAAATGTATGCGTGTTTGTGTGTGGTGTTATATCAACACGTGTGGTTCTGGACATGAGCAGCTGCACATTTAACAGCCACACATCACAGACAGTCCGCTGAACAACGCAACGGGTTGTGAATGAAATAAACTTAATAACAACATGACAGTCTTGCAGGAAATATCATTAACGTTGCTCTTTGTAGTCACGTAGGCATGTGAATTACAGCGTGTCATTGCAGAGAATGTATGTAACGGGTACACTTGCGCTATTTCTCCGCCATCTCGTTCAAATGAGCCGGATGTAGGGGGGGAGGGTATTTATACGTCATGGCCTCAAGCTGAAAAAGACTTCCTGTTAGGAAGCTCTCGACCATCCTAGCTCGTAGCTGCTTAAAGCTTGCTGCTAGCTCCTAGCGCTAGCTCCTCGCTGCACAAATAAGAGACTTGGGACGGCCTGGAAGATGGCTGACCTCGAACGACTTCCGGTTCAAGCGAGGAGCTAGCAGTAGCACTATAAAAATAAGAGACTTGGGACGCACCCTATGTATATATGTCTATGTAGTCTATGAGAAGAAGAAGCATACCGTCGTGTGAGATTGACGTCATCAGCCGGCGACAGCGGAAGCAGAGAGTAGAAGGAGGATTTGGAGCGGATTTGTTGGATTATACCGTCACAGAGAGCAGCTAGCTGCCACTTCAGTACTTTGTCTGGATAAAATCTGACTCCTCGAAACTGTTTGTGTTGTTTACATCGAAGACACGTCACACTGTTGCGTGATGAACAACAAATAAAAGGAGAGAAGAGGATTCACCGCGAGGAGACGCAGTAACCCGGTTTCCTTGACAACGGTGAGAGAGCGTCATCCCCGTTATCAGCTGCTGATAACAGATCAATAATAACACGTGATGTACTATTTAATCCAGGATCATCAATGGTATGGCACGCTGAGTACCAGCGGTGGAAGTAACTAAGTAACGCTATATTACTGTACTCAGTACTCAGTAGGGTGAAGTCAGGTAATATGGGACATCAGTTAATACGGAGCATTTAAGGTCTGAGGTATTTTGCAATTCAAATAACGTTATTAGCAGCCAATTACAAAAAACGATTTTGAGTTGTTGCTATAACACCCCGTGACAGAAAACAATCAATTTGATTGGTCACTGGTAACCAGGAAGTTGTTGATGAAACTTTGAAGGAGATCTTGGAGGGAAATTCACATGGTAAGTGCAGTGACATGTGGGATGTCATTTTTGCAAAATATGGCTTCTAAACAAAAAACAAGCCATTTAAGTATCTGAAAATTTGTATTTTCATGAAGTGTTTTATGAAGTCTTACAATTTTCATGAGTACATTTGCCAAACACACATTGTTTTTCTGTGAATTAGCATTTGAGGCACTGTCCCAAAAGGTAAAATCATGATTTAAGTAGTTATGCTGAAAAGCTTTGCTGTTACAGGTAGTTTTTGTATAATTTTCAACTGTGGACACATTTTGCCTCACACAGTTATATTAATCTGTAGGCTAAAATAGGCCAGCAAATACTAACACTGTGAATCTAGGGATTAGGTTGCTCTGTATTACCTCTCCCAAGGAGAGAGATGTTTTAAGCAATTCACAGTATTCATGTATTCAACAAATGTTCTTTTAATTATAATCAACTGATTGATGAATTCCTTGGTGTACTGTTTGTTAACTATGTTATTAATTTCTATGTTCAAAAACTGACCTGAGCCACTAATATGTTCAAATAAAGAAGAGAAAATTAGACTGAAAATTAATGTTCCATATTACCATAACACCTTCCCATTTTACCTGAAGATGCAGAATGGGGAGAGAAGGGGGTCTCAGTGAGTTTATAGGTCTGTAGTTTCTAAATAAATATACATTACAACATAATTTCAAAACAGAAATATTGTAGAGATCTATGATAACTTATAAAAACATCATTAGAGTGAGTAACCACTTTTTTGGTGTTGGTTTGGTAATTCTACCAAAAAGTGTCCCATATTACCTGATTTCACCGTACTCTTAGTTTATAATAATATAAGAGTATTTGTATTTTATATTATTTAACACTTCTACTTTCCAACAGCTCTCTGACAGCTGGTGGAAATTAAATGCATTTACTCAGTTATTGTATTAAGTACATGTTTTGCGCAGTATTTCCAGTGTATCAACTTTACAGGCAACATCTCTTATACCACCACATTTATCTGTCAGCTTTAGTTACGTTTCAGATTCAGATTATTGATACTCACTAAAACAAACAATGATGTATCACTATGGATGAAGTTACCCAGCAGGATATAAAGTCATTAAAATGATCACCTTTTCCAGCTGCAACATTTAAGTGATGAACACATTAATGCATCAATAACTATAGTCGGGGGCGTAAATAGCAACTATAATAATCAATAATCAACTATTCTTCTATTTTATAAATTAAATATTCTATAGCAGTAGTTCAATAATTGGTAAAACAAGTTAAATTTGTTCAGACACATTTAATCTGCAATAATAAAATGTACTTTTTTTTTTGAGTGTAATAAATGAAGGTCAATTTCAATTGAATCAATTTTTTTTATAAAGCCCAATATCCCAAATCACAATTTGCCTCACAGGGCTTTACAGCATACGACATCCCTCTGTCCTTATGACCCTCACAGCTGATCAGGAAAAACTCCCCAAAAAACCCTTTAACGGGGAAAAAACGGTAGAAACCTCAGGAAGAGCAACTGAGGAGGGATCCCTCTTCCAGGACGGACAGACGTGCAATAGATGTCATACAGAACAGATCAGCATGATAAATTAACAGTAATCCACATGACACAATGAGACAGAGAGAGAGAGAGAGAGAGAGAGAGAGAGAGAGAGAGAGAGAGAGAGAGAGAGGTGCAGGACAGACGGTAATGACAGTAGCTTACAACAACATGAAAGTGATAATATTAATATTACCTACAAGCTATTAAACATTATTCCACTCACATGACATGCTGGACAAGTAATGATGGGCAAATGTGTGTGTGTTTGTGTGTGGTGTTATATCAACACGTGTGGTTCTGGACATGAGCAGCTGCACATTTAACAGCCACACATCACAGACAGTCCGCTGAACAACGCAACGGGTTGTGAATGAAATAAACTTAATAACAACATGACATGATGCAGGTAATGACAGTATCTTACATCAACATTAATGAAAGTAATAATATTATAGTTATAGTTCTGGCTACTGCGGTACAATATGTTGAAAGTATGTATTAATATCTGGCAGTATACATGTGTGACAATAGTCATATGTGTATAATAACAGTAGAAGTATGACTAATGACTAATGATGGCAGCAGCAGCAGGAGGCATCTGGCAGGACCACGGCAGCAGCACAACCACACACGTCACGCTGTCCAGGCACCGCTGTGATATGAGTTAATCTGAGAGACAGTGGAGCACAAAGGCTCCGGAGAAGAAGCCGAGTTAGTGACATCCAGAATGGCCGGGTTAAGGTGAAATGAACAACTTGAAATATTCTAATAAAAAAATCATGTCAATATATAGCTGCTGTTTGTAACTCCAATAAAACATGTACAGATTATAAAGTATAATTTATAGAATATATTAAAGCCAAACGTGAGCTAAATATTTAATGTTAAATATGTCAGAGCCGACATGATGATAATGGCTGTAGAGTTCTTCCAGTCAGCATCAGTCACACATGTTGTGAAACAGCTTACTCTCATTCACTCATGTTGATTGTTGTGGCTCAGTGAGTCATGTGATCATAGCAGCCATATTTAAAGTCCTGTCCTAGAGTGCTCTGAGTCCTGATGTGTGTTTAATGAGAGCTCACCTGTGCAGCACAGCAGGTGTTCTCTGCTGTCACCATGTCGTCTGTGGAGTCGAGCGGTGACGGTGGGAAGTGGCTGGACGCTCATTATGACCCGGTGGCGGGTCTGTACACCTTCACGTCCTGCGTGGACCTGGCGGACCTGAGCGGCGACGGGGAGAGCCGGCTGGTGGTCGGGGATCTGGGCTCCAGCTCCTCAGCCATGAAGCTGAAGGTGTACCGGGGCACGGCGCTGATGAGCGAGAGCACCCTGCTGGACCTGCCCGCCGGCCTTGTCGCCTTTTTCATGGACCTGCACGAGCCGCGCATCCCCGCCGTCGCCGTGGCATCTGGACCCTGCATCTACGTCTACAAGAACCTGCGGCCGTACTTCAAGTTCACGTTGCCCGGCCTGGAGGTCAACACACTGGAGCAGGTGTGTGTTTGTGTCAGGACACACACAGGTTGGACTGCACACTGGTCAGTTCAGGATGGATGATTTTACATGAAAAAGTTTATTTAGTAATGTTTGTTTATACAACTGATGGATAGTTGCCTCCCCCACCCATCACAACATTCAGAGGGTATACAACTCAGACTATAAAAGGAAATAAATAAATAAACATGCACATACATAAACAAATAATGTAAAATAAGTTTTATAAATATAACTTAATACAGAAAACATAAATAAATATTAGACATGTACAATTATGGTAACATAATCCCTGTTAAAGATAAAGATAAATAAATGAAATAAATATACAGATAATGTAGTAATCTTTGTTAAAGACAGATAGAAAAAATAAATTAGTAAATGAATGTACAAACACAAATAATGTCAAACAATTTAAATATAACTTAATACATAATCATGAATAAATTAATAAAATAAATATTCAAATAATGTAAATTAATTTTAATAATGATAATTAAGTGCATAAACATAAAGAAATAAATAAGAATAAATATACAAACAACAATAATGATAATAATAATAATAATCACATTTGCCCCGACTGGACTGGACGGTGGAATGAGCAATTTTATTTTCATTTATTTTCTATTTATGCACTTATTTTATTTTACGTCTATTTTAATACCACTGTGTTATTGTTGATGAGGGGAAGTGTGTTTTTTTTTTTTGTTTTTGTCTTTTATGAGCTGCTGGAGGCTGAATTTCCCTTCAAGGATAAATAAAGCATACAACAAACAAATAATTAAATAACTCCTAATTAACAGAAACAGAACATTATAGGCATCACTAAGGTCAGCTGCAGCTGTGCAGCTGTACCTAATAAAGTGGACACTGAGTGTAAATCAGAAGCAAATATGTATAGTTAAAGTTCATTGAATAAAATAAATAAAAATATTTTTTATATACAGTTGATATTTTCCAAAAAAAAGACACCAAGTAACAATGAATATAATAAAAAAACAATATTATCTATCAGAAAGTGTCAGGTGATGCAGCGTCCTACATCAGAGAGAACAAACAAAGTCAGTAACACACAATCTTTAAATTATTGAATGAATAAAGTGATACATATATACATATATATATATATGTATACATATATATATACATATATGTATATGTGTATATATATATATATGTATATATACGTATATATATATATATATATATATATATATATATATATATATACCGTATTTTCCGCACTATAAGGCGCACCTAAAAGCCTTTAATTTTCTCAAAAACCGACAGTGCGCCTTATAATCCGATGCGCCTTATATATGGATCAATATTGGTTAATTATGGCTACCGTAGTCAGGGGGCGTCGCCAAAGTAACAGTGGTAAAAACGGTAAAGGGGAATTCCAGTCCCACACCACTTGTGTGTGTATAAAGACCCCAAAATGGCACCTTTCAAGAGACACGCTTACGACGGAGTTGTCAGAACATTGGTTTGTATTCTATTAATAAAGTTTGACTGACTGACTTATCTGACTGTTTTGTTGACATTCCCTTTAGCGCAGCTCCATCTAGTGGATGCATAACGCAACCCCAGCCACTACAGTAGTTTACTACTGTACTATTCTATGCGCCTTATAATGCGGTGCGCCCTATATATGAAAACAGTTTTGAAATAGGCCATTCATTGAAGGTGCGCCTTATAATCCGATGCGCCTTATAGTGCGGAAAATACGGTATATATATCTGAGCTACTTCACTCATGGATACTGACAGCTGATTTATAAATGATCAGCGGGGAGATGATGTGTGAAGGAGCCTCAGTTAACAGACATCAACACGCAGAAAGAGCAGAATCACTCTTGAATTCCCTCCATGTATTCAGACTGCACTGTAAATAAAGCTGACTGCACCTGTGACGTGTTGTGGCACTGTGATTGGTCAGGACGTGTGGCAGCAGGTGAGGGAGGGTCAGATCGACCCTCTGACCCTTAAGGAGATGTTGGAGAGCATCAGGAAGAAGGCCGACGTCCCGCTGTCCGTCCGCTCGCTCAGGTTCCTGTCTTTGGAGACCAACGACATGGACGAGTTCGTCCAGCTGCACAAACAGCAGCCAATCAGGCGCCAGGTAAAGCTCATTATAATATCAGTATCGTGCTGTAGAACAGTTTAGATATAAAGAGTTACCATGGTAACAATGATGCATAATGAGAAGAAGATAATGGAATGTCACAACCAAACAAATGTGAGCGCAAAGACCTACGAACAGCTGATTTAAAGTCTAAAAAACTGACATTATTTTTGGGTATTTCATCACGTGGTCAAAGTAGTACCACCCCTCCCCTCATCCCTCACTCACACCGTGGTGGTCAATGCTCATCTGTGTTTCAGACCGTCATCACCTGCATTGGGACTCTGAAGAAGAGCACAGCTGACGAGGATGGCGTCAGCTGTCTGGTGATTGGTACAGAGAGCAACGACGTCTTCATCCTGGATCCCGAAGCCTTCATCATCCTCTCCAAAGTAAACTCCCATTACACGCTGCTGCTGCTAGAACTGGTTTGAACTGGTCATACTTGGAGAGCAGGAATATATTATTTTGTCTAATTAGTTTGACCTCTAAGCCGGTCAGCCTGACTTGTGGAATGCCACAGGGTTCAAAACTCGGGCTCCTTTCTATTTAATGTACCGTAAATCCTGAAATAATTTACAGCAGATTTATTTACCCGAATGGCCTCTTTTGTTAATTTCCCCTGAATCTGACAAACTTGACCCTAACTTGTGATCGAACACTTCCTCCATGTTCACCTGTTAAACTGTTGTTAAATATAGTAAATATATCATTTTCCACAGCACAAACTTAATCTTTTTTTCCCTCAAATATCTCAAAAAGTATTTGGATGGCGTGCTCAAAATTTGGTACACATGTTAACATTACACCTGCTAAACATCAGCTGATGTTAGCACAGCGGAAAAAAATGGTAGAAACCTCAGGAAGAGCAACTGAGGAGGGATCCCTCTTCCAGGACGGACAGACGTGCAATAGATGTCGTACAGAACAGATCAACATGATAAATTAACAGTAATCCATGACACAATGAGACAGAGAGACAGAGAGAGAGAGAGTGACGCAGGACAGACGGTAATGACAGTAGCTTACAACAACATTATTGAAAGTAATAATATTATAGTTATAGTTCTGGCTACTGTGGTACAATATGTTGAAAGTATGTATTAATATCTGGCAGTATACATGTGTGACAATAGTCATATGTGTATAATAACAGTAGAAGTATGACTAATGACTAATGATGGCAGCAGCAGCAGGAGGCATCTGGCAGGACCACGGCAGCAGCACAACCACACACGTCACACACACTAACTAGGGGCTGGTACAGGGCAAGCCTGAGCCAGCCCTAACTATAAGCTTTATCAAAGAGGAAAGTCTTAAGTCTAGTCTTAAATGTGGAGACGGTGTCTGCCTCCCGGACCGTAACAGGAAGATGATTCCACAGGAGAGGAGCCTGATAGCTGAAGGCTCTGGCTCCTGATCTACTTTTGGAGACTTTAGGGACCACGAGTAACCCTGCGTTCTCAGAGCGCAGTGTTCTGGTGGGATAATATGGCACTATGAGCTCTCTAAGATATGACGGAGCTTGACCATTTAGAGCTTTATAGGTTAACAGTAGGATTTTAAATTCAATTCTGGATTTTACAGGGAGCCAGTGCAGAGAAGCTAAAACAGGAGAAATATGATCTCGTTTCTTAGTTCCTGTTAGTACACGTGCTGCTGCATTCTGAATTAGCTGGAGAGTTTTTAAGGACTTACTAGAGCTACCTGATAATAGAGAGTTACAGTAATCCAGACTAGAGGTAACAAAAGCGTGGACCAATTTTTCTGCATCTAGGTAGTTTACTTGTTATCATGTGACCGAAGTATGCAGTTTTGCTAATGTGATAACTGTTAATAAGAAATGAATATTAGATCACGATTACAAACGAAACCATCTCCATGACAACTGAGGAAATTGAGGAGAGTCATGAGATGTGGCTGAAAACTTCAGTAAGAAACATGTCTCTCTGTTGCCCCCCACCTTCTGTCACTACTGCACACCAGTATCATTCAACCCATCCTTCTGTACTGTTCCCCCTGTTTCTACAACATGCTGTCCACCACTAACAGGAACAAACTAACAAAAATAACACACACCGCATCCAAAATCATCAACAATCCCACACCCAACCGCACAGAGCTCAACCACCGAGCTGTCACACGTCTGGCACGAACAGTAACCAATGACTCGGATCACCCTCTCAAACCACACTTCACACTGCTGCCGTCTGGGCGCAGATACAGGACCCTGAGGTGGAGACGGACATGCCTCAACAAGAGCTTTCTCCCTTCTGCCATCTCTGCACTCAGTAACCTCCCCCAATAACCTTGTATGGACCCAGCCCTCCTGAGTGTGATATATGTGTCGGTTGTTCAATGTCTGGTGGTGTTTGTGCATTGTGTGTGTATTCATATGTTGTTCAATGTTTGGTGGTGTTTGTGCATGGTGTTTGTTGGCGGTGTTTTGTGTATCCAAATGTTGTGACAGATTGTGAAAACAAATTTACCCATGGGACAATAAAGGCTATCTATCTATCTAATCTATCTGTCTCTGTTGAAGATGTCGCTGCCGGCCGTTCCCACCATGATGGACGTGACGGGTCAGTTTGACGTGGAGTTTCGCATCACAGTGGCGTGTCGCAATGGCAACATCTACATCCTGCGCAGGTGAGACACACACTTGGCTGAGAGAACTCACCTGTTTGAGACTTCTGCTGGTGGTTCAGATAAACAACAACACAACATGAAAGGAGACTCAGGTCTGACTGATGTTTGTGCTGCTGCTTCAGGGAGTCGGACAAACCCAAGTACTGCATCGAGCTGTCGTCTCACCCGGTGGGTCTGGTGAGAGTTGGGAAGAACGTGGTGGTCGGCTGCACTGACGAGAGTCTGCAGGGCTTCACACAGAAGGTAAACTGAGCTCACGTGATGATGAAGTGACGTCTGAGGAGGAAGCTGTGTCAAACTGTTGTTGTGTCTTCAGGGGAAGAAGCTCTGGACAGCTGTCCTCCCCGCTCCCATCACCGCCATGGCTGCCATGGACCTCCCCACCAAGGGCTTTCAGGCAGTTCTGGTGGGTCTCTCCAACTGTGAGGTCCAGCTGTACCGAGACAAGAATCTGCTGAGCACCATCAAGACATCAGATATTGTCACCAGCATCTGCTTTGGCCGGTACGGGCGTGAGGACGGGACCCTGATCATGACCACCAAGGGAGGGGGCCTGATGGTGAAGATCCTCAAGAGGACGGCGACGTTTGACGACAGGGACAGCGCCCCGGGGCCGCCACTGGCCCAGAGTGTCCGCCTCAACGTGCCCAAGAAGACCAAGCTGTACGTGGACCAGACGCTGAGGGAGCGCGAGAATGGCCTGGCCATGCACCGGGCCTTCCAGATGGACCTGAGCCGCCTGCGCCTGGCCGCTGCCAAAGCTTATGTCAAGGCGTTGGAGTCCAGCCTGACGCCGATGTCCTCCAGCCTCACCGAGCCACTCAAGATGAACGCGGTGGTGCAGGGCCTGGGCCCGTCCTTCAAACTGACCCTAAACATCCAGAACACGGCGGCGTGTAGGCCCGTCATGAACCTGGCCATCAGCTTCCTGTACGACGAGAGCCTGTACAGGATGAGGAACCCGTACATGAGGATCCCTCTGCTGGTGCCCGGACTCATCTATCCTGTCGAGACCTTTGTGGAGTGCACCAGCGACAAGGGCATCTCTGACATCATCAAGGTGTTCATCCTGCACGAGGGGAAGAGCTCACCGCTGCTGACCGCCCACATCAACATGCCCGTCAGTGAGGGACTGACGCTCAACTGACAACACACGACACTTCAGCTCCCTTCATGACAGACTCCAAACATTACCAGACTGAACTGACAACACACAACGCTTCAACTTTATTTATTATAGACTCCAAACATGAACGTTAGATAGAAGGCTACATGAAACTTTTTTTAAAAAGAATTCCAAAGCTGAATTTATGAAATAAAATCTGTAAATGTATCTGTAGATAGATAGATTTGTTAATGTTTGTTGTTCATGTTTAAAACGGTAGTGACATTAGATGTGTGTGTGTCATCGACATGTTTTAACTCTCAGGGCTAAAAATCACTGCAGACAAAAGACATTTGGTTTTGTTATAAAGGTCTGTATAGAACAGGCAAAATATGTTCTCCATATTCTGTTTTATAAATGTAGGCTTGTATAAAGTTAAATAAAACAATAAATATTAAAGTTTGTACAGAGTTCATCGTCATGAAAAAGAAGGTAACAACTTTTCAAAAAAGGTTTCAAAACAATAAATTTAGTATTTCTGGGAAATTTAAGCTCAATTTAAACTCAAATAAATATTTATTAAAAATGTTTTATTGGAAACTTTATTCTTCTCTGGGTTACGACAGCAATTAATTTGAATGAATTAAAAGTGTCAAAAACTGTAAGTCAGTCTGTAATAAACATCAGGGTCTCATTTATAAAACAGTGTGTAGGATCCATGCTAAAAATGCGTGTATGGACAAAAGCAGAAAATGTTCTGCGCCAAATGACGGAGAGTCACAGTGGGCTGTTGGCCAGTGGCAGCACTGATCTAACCTGTGTAACGGCAGCAACAGAACGTTCACTGATCCAGTGGGGAGACAGAGTAGTCCGGGATCAGACCTTCCTGGTGCTGGGGTTTGTGTTGGCTGAATCTAAGTTGTTACAGGGCACTAACTGAAGGAAAGTCCCCCACAGCTGTCAGATATCACCACAAATATAATCTAATTCTGTGGGAAACACCGTTCAACAAGTTATTTCTAGTATGAATGTCCTGACTGGTGATAACAGTGCTGGGCCACCCCACAAATGAATTCACCTCATGACATCAGCTACAGCAGCTGTATGGGTAAAGTAGACTCATCTAAAGAGGGATTTATACCCGTACGCCAGCTCTGTGAGGAGCCTACGCCGTTGTGAGCATTTATACTTGTGCAGTGGTGTGTCTGTGTCACTGCAGTTACACCTCTAAAACACTAGCGGGCGGTGAGGTTTCTGTGAAGTGCTGTAAAGTGTAGTTGATTGAAAACACACATTAAATACACATTTTGCAATGCAAAAAAGATGGCCGCATGTGCACCTTTGTCTGTGTAGTGTCCGCGCAAATTTATAAATAACTCCAGAAATACTGATCAAGTAGGACTGAAAGTGTGTAAACTAGTTTGTAAAAGCCTGTATGTTTGTTGTGAGGAGTGAACTATTTCCATCTGAGTAAGATCATGGCAGATAACACAAGACAGCGCAGTCAAAAGTCGAAGGATGCCGAGTTTGATTGCAGCGGCACTCTGGTACTAATGAATGAACTGAAGACGCTTAATGCAAAAATAGATCACACGCGAGACGCAATGGAAAAACGTGGACAGTAAAATTGACAGTCTGCGTGGTTTGTTGGAGAAGCTAATCACAGAGAATTAAAATGCACTGAAAAGAGAGCTGGAAAAGACAGCTAAAGAAATGTGTCTGAATTTGGAGCAGGAGGTGTGCATCCAGAGCTCCAGAATGGAGGCTGTTGAGCTGAAAATAGCCGAAAAAGCCACTCAGAGGAAACAATTTGACCTGGATGTCTCGTTGATAATAGCGGGGTTGCCTCAGGTGGATCAGGTGGGCCGGTGTGAGGGGAGCAGGCCCAGCCTTTAAGTACTCAGCAGTTTCGATTAGTCCATCGGAATGTTAATGGATGGACATCGACAAACTGTGAACTTAGAAAAGTACTGCTTTGTTCTCTTTTGATTTCATTTCTCTAAATGAGACTCATTCAGCCAGTGACTCACTTTAACTTTCGTGTGTTTGACCAACTCTCTGTTAATACTGTAGATAAAACATATGATGGAATTCTTTGTTTACGTTTTGAGCACCGGGGTTCACAATATTCCTTCATTAGCCTGTCTAACCAGAAAATGATGGATGTAATGTGTCAGCCTTCCTGTAAAACAAATGGAAAATAATTTCAGTTGAGTTTTGGGTTTTTTGAGTTGTTTTGTTTCGAAGGGGAAGGAATCAAGGGGAGAGTGAGAGGAAGGAAAGAGGAAAAGAGAAAAAAGGAGGGAGAGGGGCAAAGAAGGAAGGAAGAAAAAGGGAAAAAGGAAAAAAGGAGTAAAAGAAAGAAGGATGGGAAGGAAAGAAAGAAAAGAAAAATGGAAGGGAATAATGGAATAATATTATAAGATAAATGAAATGGTAACCTTTCTGTACTAATAACCTGAGTAAAGTAATAAGTTTAAGTGTAAAGAAATAAAGATCAAAAGTAAAGCAATTTATGTTGTCAACAAGTTATGTGGATCTCAGCTTATTTAAGCTTCCGAACATGGACAAGTTAAGTGTCAATGCAAGGCTTCATGTTCAGATTTATTTTATTGTATGTTTAATAGTTTATGTTATGTATGTATGTAAGTGTTGTAGAGAGAGCTCCAAAACAGGTTGGTCAGATGGTCAAGAAAGTTATTTATCAATTACTTAATGTTGGGACACGCTAAATTGCCAAAAATAGACTGAAAATAGCTCATATAAATATATGCAGCATTAGAAATAAAATAACAGAGGTCACAGAAATATTAATGACTGATCAGTTACATATTTTAGCAATATCAGAAACACATTTAGACTCAACTTTTGAAGATTCAGTACTGAACATACAAGGATATAATATAGTTAGAAAAGATAGAAATGCTTATGGAGGAGGAGTCGATCTTTTTATTCAGGATCACCTGCCAATGAGAATTAGGAATGATTTAATGCCGTTGGAAGTAGAAGCGTTATGGCTGCAAATACATTCATCTCATTTAAAACCTTTGTTAATAGGATGCTGCTATCGACCACCGAGTGCAAACAGTTCATATCTTGATATGGTGTGTGAAATGCTAGAAAATGCATGTAATTTAGGCTTTGAAACTTACTTTATGGGGGACTTGAACATAGATTGGCAGGGAACGTGCCCAATGAGAAATAAGCTTCAATGTATGGCAAGTGCATGTGGACTCATACAGGTAATAGATAAACCAACTAGAATAAAGATAAGAAGTGATGGCACGCAAACATCAACCTGCGCTGATCATATTTTTACCAATGCAGCTGAACTATGTTCAAAAGTTATATCAGTACCTGCTGGTTGTAGTGATCATAATTTAGTGGCACTTGCTAGAAGAACTAAAATGCCAAAGCCAGGTCCGAAGGTAATTATGAAAAGATCATACAAAAACTTTGATCAGATTAAATTCAGAGAGGAGGTAAGTGGGCTCTGTTGGTCAGAAGTTTTAATGGAAACCAATCCAGACTCAGCACTGATGAAGTTCAATAATGTTTTTATGAAAGTGGTAGAGAAACATGCGCCAATAAAGAAGTTTACAGTCAGAAGTATCAATACACCATGGTTAGACAATGAATTAAAAGAATATATGACAGAACGAAATCAAGCTAAATTAATAGCCAATAGATCTAATTTTAAATCAGACTGGCAAGTGTACCGTAAATTAAGAAATTTTGTAACCAAATTAAATAAAAAGAAAAAGAAAGTATATTATGAAAATAAGATAAATGAGATAAAGAATGATAGTAGGAAAGTATGGAGTACACTTAACAGTCTGATGGGAAAGAGTCATCGATCTACTCCATCTTTCTTGGAGACAGAGGGACATTTTCTCACCAAACCAACTGAGATAGCAAATTACCTAAACAATTATTTTATTAAAAAAATAGATGATTTAAGAAATAACTTTCAAGACATAGACAATGAATCATCGTATTTATTAATAAGAGATAAAATAATGTCAGGGAAAAATTGTGAATTTAATTTTGAAACAGTAAATATTAGTTATATAGAAAACATGTTGAGAAATTGTAAAGATAAGCCACCAGGTATTGAGGGATTAGACGGTAAACTTCTTAAAATGGTGGCTGATTTGATTGCCCCGGTGATCTGTCATATCATCAACCAAAGTTTGATAGAAATGTTATGTCCTCAAGAATGGAAAATGGCAAAAATAACACCACTGCCAAAGAATGCAAGACAGTCCTTTTGTGGACCTAATAGTCGTCCTATAAGTCCACTGCCTGTGTTAAGTAAAATAATGGAGACTGTGGTCTGTGAACAAATTAGAACTTATTTTTCCTTAAATAATTTAACCACAGATTACCAACATGCATATAGGGAAGGGCACACAGCGACTGCCCTAACTCAGATGACAGATGATTGGTTAATGAATATAGAACAAAAGAAATTAGTAGGAGCAGTTTTGTTGGATTTTACAGCAGCTTTTGATATTATTGATTATGAATTATTAATTAAAAAGCTGGAATGTTATGGGTTCTCACAATCAGCAATATTATGGTTGAAAAGTTATTTAACAAATAGAAAACAACAGATTTATTTCAATGGTAGTTATTCTGATGAGAGGGAGGTCAGCTGTGGAGTGCCTCAAGGGAGCTGCTTGGGGCCATTATTATATACAATTTTCACAAATGATTTACCACTTATATTAAATAAGGCTACTATATCAATGTATGCAGATGATTCTACAATTTGGTTGTCAGAACCTAAATGTTCAGAGTTAAATACATCCCTACAGCAGGAATTGCAATCTGTGGTGGAAAGGATAAGAAAAAATAAGTTGGTTCTTAATGTATTGAAAACAAACAGTATTATATTTGGCACATCACATACTTTACAAAAACAGCCGGAATTGAATCTTATTATAAATAATGTGTCTGTAAATCAGGTACAAGAAACAAAATTACTTGGTGTTGTGTTAGATAATAAATTGTTGTGGACTAAACAGATTGATAAGATGGTATCCAAGATGGGAAGTGCTGTTTCTGTTGTGAAAAGGTGTGCAGGCTTCATGTCAATAAGGTTAACTAAACTAGTGTTACAATCTTTAGCTTTATCAGTTCTGGACTACTGTCCAGTAGTCTGGTCTAATACATCACAAGAAAATATTAAAAAGTTGCAAATTGTACAAAATAGAGCAGCAAGAATAGCTTTGCATTGTGGCTACAGAACAAACAGTATAGACATGCACAACTATTTGGGCTGGCTATCGGTTAAGAAAAGATTATTGTATTCACTGTTGGTTTTCTTTAGACATATTTTAATTACAAAAAAACCATCAGTCTTGTATAAAAATGTATATTTTAGTTCAGACAGACACAGATATGCAACCAGACATGCTACCAGAGGAAATTTTACACTACCTAAATCAAAAACAAACACAATTAAACGAATGGTTATGTACAGAGCTATGCAAGAATTGAACAAACTACCAGAAAACATTACACAAGAAAATAGTAAAATCATTTTTAAGAAGTTAGTCAAAAAACACCTGTGCACAATAGAGATTTAATATAGGACAACTGGAAGTACAAGCATTACTTAAAAATTGCACCTTCTTGCAACAGAAATAGTTCTGGGGAGATGTAAACGGAAAGAAGGGTAACTGTCAAATTTATTTAATTCTAACTGTCAAATCTGGTTGATTCTGGGTTTGAGTTTCTATGGAGCTGGATGTAACATCAAGGCACTAAAGAAATTTGAGTTCTATTTGTGTGACCAATATACATGTAGACCTGTCTGACCTGGGGAGCTGTCTTGTATTGTCCGTGTATTGTTGTGTTGTGTGTATTTCTTTGTGTTTATGTTGTATTTGAACGTGGATTATATTGTATGTGATGCAAATTGCATTGATACATTTTAAAGATGTTGTATGGACCCCAGGAAGAATAGTTTTGGCATTGCCACAGCTAATGGGGATCCAAATAAATCAAATCAAATTATAATCACTTGTTATTTATCCTCAACGTGGGGTCTGAACGCTGATTTTTTTCTTTAGCCCTTTATTGGCCCTGATATATTCCACCGATGTAGACTCTGTTTATGTGTGTGGTGAAGTGAACAGTTGTATTGCAGATTTGAGAGATTATACTGTTGTAGATGATATGTTCTCCATAGGGAAATGGATAAATATGGTGCAGTAAAAAAAGATGTAGAGAAGGAGTTTTTTACAGAACAAAGCGACCGTACTGGAATAACGAATTAAATGAGGCTTAATTTGCGCTCTGCAGAGAAAATATTTCTTAAATGTAAGGACCAGGGTAAGAGGAGGGATTTATAAATTGCATTTAAACATTGTCAACTTGATTTTGATAGAAGACTTAGGTTCTTCAAGAGGTGTTTTAGGAGAGGGCAAACTCTCCAGCTAGAACAACTGCAAAATACCAATCCTAAGCAATTTTGGAAGAAAATAAATAAACTTGGTCCCAAAAAGAGTAAGCTGATTCCTATGGGGATTCTAATGGAAGATGGTGAATCTTCATTTGAGACTGACCAAATATTAAGGAAGAGAGAACAGGACTATATTAGTTTGTATGCTTGTAGAAATCCTTCTTTATTTGACAGTCATTTTTTAACTGAAAGCAAAAACTTGAAAGATGAGCTTGAGTGTGGGATGAGTAACACTGCATATTGTCCAAACCATATGCTGAATAGTGATATCTCTTTAGAGGAGGTGCAGAGAGTAGTAGATAAAGCTAAATTAAATAAAGCTGTGGGTATAGAGGAACTTCCAAATGAGGTCCTCAAAAACTCAAATATGTTGAATATTTAACACTGTTTATTTCAAAACTGTTTTCAGTATGGATTTATTCCATCAATGTGGAATAAATCCATAATCAGATCCATCCCTAAATCTGCAATCTCAGATCCCAGCATTCCGTTAAACTTCAGAGGTATAAGTCTGATCAGCAGTATAAAAATTATATTCCTTAATATAGACTTAATAATAGATTTAATAATTATGTGGAGTCCTTTGGAGTGTTGGTGGATGAACAGAATGGACTAAGGAAAAATAGGGCTTGTATCAATCATATTTATACCATTGCCTCTGTAGTGAGAGCCAGACTCCAAGAAGGTAAAAACACATTTGCTTGTTTTATCAATTTTCAGAAAGAGTTTGATTGGGTCAATAGAGATCTCCTGGAGTATAAATTATTGTGTTCTGGCATTGATGGTAAATTTTGCAATGCTATCCAAGCTCTGTATAAAGCCCCAGTTGCTTGTTTACAGTTAAATAATCTCAGGACTGGCTGGTTTCCTACGCCCTTTGGAGTGAAGCAGGGAGATGTGCTCTCCCCTACTTTATTTGCCCTCTATATAAATGATTTAGCTCTAGAAATCAACCGGGCCAATCTGGGCATACCAGTTGATGATTTGAATATAAGTGTTTTGTTATATGCTGATGATATTGTTTTAGTTGCTGAAAATGAAATTAATGCTGAATATTATGAGTTTATGGTGTGGTAAATGGCAACTTGCCAACAACAGTGATAAAACTCAGATTATGTATTTTAGAAGACCTTGTGAGCAGCAGAGCGACCACATATTTCAGTTTGGATTAAGTCCCTGAAAGTATGTTACTTCATATAAATATCTTGGTCTTGTTTTTGATGAAAATTTGACCCTCTCCAATGGAAGAAAATCATTGGCAGAGTCAGCAGGCAGCAGGGAGAGCTTTAGGGTCTATAATGTGTTAAATGAAAGTGTGCCTCGACCTTGGTTTTTTGACATTTTCAAAAATTTATGATTCAGTAGTTGGCTCAGTTTTATTTTATGCAGCAGGCGTGTGGGGTTTTAAAGATAGCCCTGACAGTAATGTTATTTAGACTTGAGCCATGAGGTGCTTTCTCTGGGTTCACACATATACTGCTAAAGGGGCTATTGAAGGGGTCACAAGATGGGTGTTGTGTCTTGTGAAACGGAGATGTGAAATAGTTCGGTTGTGGAGCCGCCTTGTTCAATTGCCAGAGGAAAGGCTGACCAAAAAGATTTTTAACTGGGATAGAACTCATAATCATCCTTGGGCAAAAGAGGTTTCTGTATTATTTTTGTTTTCTGATTTGAATTATATATTTAGAAATAATTTGCAGTGTAATATAAATATAGTGAAAGAAAAACTAGTTAAGATTCACATTGAACAATGGAAAGATGAGATCTGGTCCAAACCAAAGCTCAGAAACTACGTTCAAATCAAAGTGGGGTTCCATACAGAACATTATGTAACTTTTAACTTGAAGAGGGGACAGAGGTCCCTTTGTGCCCAGTTAAGAACTGGTACCCTTCCTCTGGCTATTGAAGTGGGCAGATATAAATGTATCCCGGAGGAGCAACATATATGTGTTCTTTGTGATCTTGATGTTGTTGAACAAGTTGTTGTCTTAAATGTGGAGACGGTGTCTGCCTCCCGGACCTTAACAGGAAGATGATTCCACAGGAGAGGAGCCTGATAGCTGAAGGCTCTGGCTCCTGATCTACTTTTGGAGACTTCGAGACTTTATAGCACACAATAAACACACATTAAACACACATTAATTACTACACTCACTCACTCACTCACTCACTAAACACTACTCACCTGTTTAGTAGATGGGTGGAGAAATCAGGTGATAAAGAGTCTCTGCACATGCTCAGGCTGAACCCACCATGACTCCACACTGAGGGGAACAAATGGCGACTATCTTCAGCAGTGTTGATCCCAGGATTCAGAAACCATACATGTCAAATAGTGTCGGGAGGTGTGGCACATACTGTAAGGAGGAGAATTTCATGTGATGCAGACATGGGCGATGAAACAGTAGGCCTTTCACATTTCTGTATTTTCTGCCTCTCAGTTTCCTCTCTTCTTGATCCCCAGCTTGTCACCTGGAAATCATAAATAACGTCCCAATGCAATAACTGTCTGTCCTCTGAACTTCAGACTAAGAAAAACTAAACATTTAGTTTCAACATAATTGATGTTTGTATGCACAGTTTCTGCTGCAGTGGTCACTGCAAGGATTTAATAAAGTTCATATTATTAATAACCAGGATGATATTTAATAAAGTGAAAATGACAACAGGTATTTCTTATGTCAGTCGATGAGCTGTGTTATCTGTGACAAAATGTCACCTTTTAGAGTGACCGTCCCAACACACACCTGAGTAGTAATGATCATAGACATATATACGTAGACGCCGCATTGAGTGGGTTTGCCCGCTGCTGCGATACGTCAACGACAAGTGAATGGACTTAATTTCATAAAGCGCCTTTCTACAAAGAAATTTACGTTAATGCCGCTCGTTTATTCACACACACACTAATATACTTGGGAAACAGTTAGGCACCAAAAACAATGTATTTGATCTTCTCAAATGGCTAAGATAAGAACTTCATTGATCTCACACAGGAGTAATTCACCTTACATCAGCTATAGAGAACAAGGTAGTGCTGAAAACATTACACAGTAAGTACATATATATATATATTTAGGCCTACTGTAGCGTCCGCCAGGACGTGTGGAAAGGATGACACAGTTATTCGGCAAAACACCGTTTAAAACAGTACAGGTTACTGTTGGCCGTAACCACGCCAAAACAACCAACAAACAAGAACTTAGCTGTAACTCCAACTGTGCACTCCTGCTCTCTCCTCCAGCTCGTTCCTACACACACCAGCCCCCTCACACACTGCCCTCATTCCCGTCACACTCGCACCCCGCCCCCCTACCAGAGCGGGAGCGGACCTGGGAGTGGGAGGATTTTGTGTTGAGTGAGGAGCGGCTATTTTTTAAAAGGTGGAGCGGAGCCTTGTCTCTCGCTCCAATTTCGTTCCGGTCGCTCATGCCCCACCCAGAATGCATCTTTGCACCTGCGCACACCCACACTATTTCCTTTCAAAACTATGGAGTTTACTGTGTACTTCAGAAAAGAAACTGAGAAGAGAAGCAGCGGTACCTTGGAGAACGGTCCCTAACTGCGGGGAGAGGCGAGAGGGCTTCCCCGGAGGTCGGCCGCTTAACCTGGTCCATCTCCTCTACACTTTGACCTATTTCCACCCTGCCAGCAGTACCGTGTAGAACGGTCCCTAACTGCGGGGAGAGGGCTTCCCCGGAGAATCTCCCAAGCTCATGTTTTATTGGTGCCGTAGCATTGCTCCGACCTCTCATTGTTCCGACCTCTCATTAGTCAGACATCCCGTTGTTCCGATATGTGATTATTACTGTAGCTATTTGTGTACCATAGAGGATCAGCAACACAACAAAAGTAGGCTACCGGTCGAGATACAAGTGTCATAGAGAGGAGAGAGTGAAACACCATAACCTCCTGTTATTAACTCTGGGGTCGGGGTTGTGTGGGGAGCTCTCCGCGGTGCTGAACAGCTCCCGGTGCCGGCTCCGTGACCGGCTCTGGGTCAGCTGGGAAAGGCTTTAGGCGAAGCAGGCTCACGGCTTATGTGTTTGCCACTTTCTTTTTCATTTTAAACCCTAACCCTAACCCCAATTTCCACTTAACTCACAGAACACTGACATTATAACAGAACATTTACTGCAGGGTTGCTACAATACATATATATATATATACGTGTATATATATATATATATATATATATATATATATACACATATGTATAGGCCACTGTGCATTGTTTTTTGGCACTACCTTGTTCTCTATCGCTGATGTAAGGTGAATTACTCCTGTGTGGGATCAATAAAGTTCTTATCTTAGCCATCTGAGAAGAAAGAAATCAAAAGTAATCAGATAATGATCCGATAGCGAGGGATTCTGTGGAAAGACTTTTAGGTTATCAATTTCAATTCCATACGTCAGAACTAGATCGAGGGTATGGTTAAAACAATGAGTGGGTTCATGTACACCCTGACTGAAGCCAATGGAGTCTAATAATGAGATAAACGCGGTAGCCAGGGAGTCATTATCAACGTCGACATGAATGTTAAAATCGCCTACAATAATAACTTTATCTGATTTAAGAACTAAACTGGATAAAAACTCTGAGAATTCAGATAAAAATTCAGAATACGGGCCAGGAGCACGGTACACTATAACAAATAAAAGTGGCTGCGAGGTTTTCCAGGTCGGATGTAAAAGACTAAGAACGAGGCTTTCAAATGAATTATAATCTAGTTTAGGTTGAGACTGAATGTGAAATAAGGTACCGTGATCAGTGTTTTTGCTTAGGAAGGTTCCTACCTGGGTGGAATGTCGTGGGCGTATCTGAGAGGCAGCCATGATCAAACCTGGTCACATTTTCTAACTGATGAAGAAAAGGTGCTTCAGGGCTTTAAGCCCTTTTTAAACAGGAGTTGTGCAAATTAGCAGGAAAGCCCAATCAGTCTTTTTTCAGCATTGGCAGTATAAAAACAAAATCGGGGAGTGCAGCAAAATGCCGCCTACCTACTTTTGTTTATACAGAATGCGCCTTTTTCGGGGCAATGGGGGGCGTGAGCAAGTAACAAAACGTGTAGCTCAGCGTGTGACGTAAACAGTGACGTGGGAGGGAAGCCGCGGCTGGTCAGTCCTTCGGTGATTCTCTCGTAAGTCGGCCCGTTCTTCACCGTCCCCGTCATCTGACGGTTAAAGGGCCAGTGTGTAATATTTGGCATGGTTTATTGTCAGTCTGAATCTGAATCTGAATATTCTACCCATTAATATGTTTATATAAGTGTATGATCACTATAAAATAAAATTTGTTTGGTTTTCGTAGCCTTATAATTATGCTTATATATATATATATATATATATAGCAAGGGCCTTGCTTTAGAGAGATCGCCATCTTGCGCCGCCATGTATGTACGGCAGACCGAGTGGACAATCCAGCCAGCCAGAGAACGCGTTTCGCGTGTATAAATGACTAGACTAAAGAGTAGTGAAAAGTTTTTTTAGTTATAAAGTTTGCGAATGGACCACACTTACCACGCAACAGGAGAGAACGAATCCGAACCGTCATCTGCGAGGAAAAGAAGACGCACCTTCACTCCTTGTGATGCACTCTCTGTGGCACTTTTCCTCCTGATGATATATCTCCCCAGTGATGGTAGCAGTAGCACCGAATCCCATTCTGTGCATTCAGCCTCTCTTCTCGCCCGCTCAGCATCAAACACATGGAGTTCCTCATCTGTATACTCCGGCTCAAACAGGTATGGCTCTGGGTCTGTGTCCGCTGCAAGAAACTCTTCAAAATCGCGTTCAAAGTCGTCCATTGCAGCTACTATAGTCCGGAGATATCGCTAGGCTAAATAAACAGCTGAGCTCTGTTTACAGGCTACGCTGTCAGTCAGTGTGCGGGCTGGAGATTGGCGGAGCAGAGAGGGGAGGGGGGGTCCCCACTCGGTATGGTAAACGAGTGTGTGTGTAAAGTTATGAAGTGTGTCTGTTACGCTAGAAGAGTCAGAGTTTGGGACGGAGTCTTTTACCCCCTGGAGTGTTACCAGAGTTTCTGGAGTGCTCAAATAAACTGGCCTTTTTGCCGAACGCTCCTCTGGTCTCCTGCTCGTGAGGGATTCATTACAATATCGTAACATGGTTCAGATTTCTAAATAAACATTCACCTTGTCGCTAGATAGACCTACTCCTGAAAAAGTCGTGCGCAAGGCTTTTTGTCCCTACGAGGCCACCGTCATTTACCCGACGGGAGGGGTGAGCGAGTGAGCCCTGCAATCTAGAATTTGACCACTGATGTCACTGTTTTCAACCCATTTTACACACTGGCCCTTTAATGGCCTCTTCGTTTGCGAGGACAAGGAGGGCGCGCAATTCCTTGTCTCCCCAGTTGCTCATCTTTACAGTGTCTGTCAAATTTGTGTTTCCCTCTTGCTACTAGCTGCTCGCTAATTCCTGCTATCAGCTGTTTCCTGTTTATCCACCGCCAGTGGCTCGCACATGCGGCGTCATCAACAGCTCCTCCCACAAGTCATCAACAGCCCCTCCCACAAGTCATCAACAGCCCCTCCTGTTGCAGAAGGCCTCCTAGGTCTGTTTAAACTAAAAGGTTCCACCAATATGTCTATGCTACGAGGTGGAAAATTGGGCACCTCGGATCAACTCGCCAATCCAGCTCTGTGTGTCTAAACGCTCGCAGCTTGCCGGCAAAACAGCCCAACATTCACTGAAAATCTGGTAGTGTAAAAGGGGCTTTATTTTCTGTCTCCTACAGCACAGTCCATCCGTCATGAAGAGACAGCAGATAGTGATGTCCTATGATTCCTTGTGGCAGTAACACTTAAAGAAACGCACCATTTGGACATTCACCAAAAAAAAAGAGGAATGTCTATCTCGATTAAATTTCTTAATCGTTTTCAGACATTCATACTTATTGGGATTCATGTGAAGGAATGTAAGCAGACAGGAGGATGAGTGTGAGCAACGATGTGACAACCATTTGGTTTCATCTTCGTGACTGGTAACCTTCATTAGAAGTCTTAATTGGTCTAAAATGACAAATACAACAACACTAATGGCCCCGAGAACTTTTAATATTTGAACCTGTTTTTTTTTTTTGGCTACCACCACCACCACCGAGGCCAGGTAAATGGACCATGTAAAGACTTCTTATCACCTTCAGCAAAATCCTTGAGGCAATGACAAGAGTTGTGTTGGTGTCTGAGTCTGCTTTAAACATTCAGGGTCTCCACTGCCACATGTGAGAGCTCGGGAACTTTGAAAAACGTGTCTAGAGATCACAGAAGAAGTATGCATCATCCACTGACACCTCATTCAACTTGGCTTGGAAAAGAACTTGACCCAGAAATATAAGGATGACTGAAAGGACCACGTTGGCATCAACAGTTCTCCTCCTTCTTTTTCCCTCTTGTACATCATGTTTCTTTTCTGTCTGTCTGTCCGCCTGTCTGTCAGTGTGTCTATGTGCTCTGCAGGGTGTTGTTGGCAGATATTGTCTATTAATCCAAGCGGTAAAGTCCTGTCTTTTTGTGGCCACAGGTTAATCTCCGTCTGCTCCAGCTTTGCCATGTATAGGTTTGTCTGAGTTTCACTGGATTCTGGATTTATTACCTGCCGTCTGATCTCATTTACCTGTTCTGTTGGGGTCACCTACACTCTTCTGTCCAGGTTGGGGTTCATGAAGTAACTGTTAAACCTTTACCCTGTCTCTCTGTTTCAGGTAATTCTGAGTAAACTTAACAGACCATGTGTTGCATTCAGGAGCTTACATTCCACAGGAAAATGGCATCTTCAGCTTTATTAGCATCAACAAGGAGCAGAGCACCACTGACTGGGAGGGTGAGAAAACTATTCTCATGTTTATCTCATGTCCATTAGTCATCGCTGTAGATTTTAGTGTTTGTCCAATCAGTGTGTTGTGTTACTGGACGGCCTGAACACAGCTGTTGTTGTGGTGGTTTTTGGTGCCTGTACGTGATGCTTTTGGTCATGCTGTTGTTTAACTGTGTGTCTTTATGCAATGCTACCGGTCACAATGTTGTGTTGATTTGGCCATATTTGCGTGAGCTGTGTGTCTTTACTCTGTGGTGTTGACTGTTGGCTATGCTAACCATTGTTTACCAGTATTTCTGCCATGCATAGTAAAATGAGTGCTGTCTTCCAGCGAATGAGCGCACTGTTGTTGCTATTTTGTTTTAAATATGCAGACCCAAGACCTGAACCTGTACATGTCCTGGGTTGTTTCTCAGGTCCTGAGGCCCAGTGAGACCAGTAAAGACCAACAACCTGTTTTCTTTTTTCTTAATATTCAAAGTAAAACGTCAGTCATTGTCATATTTTTTATTTAGTCTGCATAAAATAACACAATAAGAACACACAGATCCAAGTATCTAATATTAATGACTTGATAATGATGCTCCTAATAATAATTATTATAAAAATAATAATTATAATTATAATTAAAATGATCTTCATTTATGGAGCACTTTTAAAAATCTACTTTACAGAAAAAGTAAAATAAAACTGATAAAAAATGATAATAATAATGATGTTCAGTTTAACATCAGAACATTTTAGTTTAGGATCGACCTCAACAACGTCCGCCACCACATCGTCACAGAGACACATGTCAGCGCTGTCTTCATGGATCATCCTTCATGGCTTCATGTTTCCATCACACGAAAGATTCATCATCGTCTGAATATGTGACTGCAGCAGAGGTGACAGGAAGGATGAACAGTCTGAGGAGTCCTGAGAGGACTGACAGAGACACAATCAGGTGAACAGACAGACAGACAGACAGAGACACAAATGCACTGTAAAACAGATGGTTTTATTTGTTTGTTTGTTTGTTAACAGTCAGAGCTGCCAAACGGATGAAAACACATCGTGCTCCAGTTTCTGTTTCTGTTTGTGAGTGATAAGACAGCAGTGATGTCACTTCCTCCTCTGAGACAAAGCAACACTGATTGGCTGACACACACAAACATACACGCACACACACAGAAGCACACGCTCTCACTTAGCTTTTCATTTCCTGTAGTGCTGGATGTAGATGTGGGTCTGGATGTGGTGTAACTATGGTGACAGGTATTGTCTTGATGATGTCCCACTCAGTTTTAAGTTTATGACATCACAAAGCCCCACCCACTGCAGTTTGTAGTACAATGTGATTGGAGGATAGATCACAGTGGATCACCTGTCTGTGGATCACCTGTCTGTGGATCATCAATCTGTGGACTCACCTGTCTGTGGATCAACAGTCTGTGGACTCACCTGTCTGCAGACTCACCTGTCTGTGGACTCACCTGTCTGTGGATCATCAGTCTGTGGACTCACCTGTCTGTGGATCATCTGTCTGTGACACACCTGTCTGTGGATCATCTGTCTGTGAATCACCTGTCTGCGGACTCACCTGTCTGTGGACTCACCTGTCTGCAGACTCACTTATTGGTGGACTCAGCTGTCTGCAAACTCACCTGTCTGTGGATCATCTGTCTGCGGATCACCTGTCTGCGGACTTACCTGTCTGTGGATCACCTGTTGGTGGACTTACCTGTCTGTGAACTCACCTGTCCGTGGATCATTAGTCTGTGGAGTCATCTGTCGGTGGATCACCTGTCTGGACTCACCTGTCTGTGGACTCACATGTCTATGGACTCACCTGTCTCTGGATCATTAGTCTGTGGATTCACCTGTCTGTGGATGCACCTGTCTGGACCCACCTGTCTCTGGATCATTAGTCTGTGCACTCGTCTGTCTGTGGGCTCACCTGTCTGTGGACTTACCTGTCAATGGATCACCTGTCAGTGGATCACCTGTTGGTGGATCACCTATCTGGACTCACCTGTCTCTGGATCATTAGTTTGTGGACTCACCTGTCTGTGGACTCGCCTGTCTGTGGATCACCTGTGTGTGGCCTCACCTGTCTGTGGATCATCAGTTTGTGGATCACCTGTCTGTGGATCATCTGTCTGTGAATCACCTGTCTGCAGACTTACCTGTCTGTGGACTCACCTGTCTGCAGACTCATCTATTCCTGTCTGCAAACTCACCTGTCCATGGATCATTAGTCTGTGGAGTCACCTGTCGGTGGATCACCTGTCTGCTGTCTCACCTGTCTGTGGACTCACATGTCTGTGGATCATTTGTCTGTGACTCACCTGTCTGTGGATCATCTGTCTGTGAATCACCTGTCTGCGGGCTCACCTGTCTGTGGACTCACCTGTCTCTGGATTACCTGTCTGGACTCACCCGTCTGTGGACTTACCTGTGGGTAGATCACCTGGCTGTGGACTTACCTGTCAATGGATCACCTGTCGGTGGATCACCTATCTGGACTCACCCGTCTCTAGATCATTAGTTTGTGGACTCACCTGTCGGTGGATCACCTGTCTATGGCCTCACCTGTCGTGGATCGCCTGCCTGTGGACTCACCTGTCTGTGGACTCACCTGTGGGTAGATCACTTGTCTGTGGACTCACCTGTCAGTGGATCAACTGTCTGGACTCACCTGTCTGTGGACTCACTACTTTTGCAGCGGTGTGTTCACCTGTCCCTGCTCAGTTTCACCTGGAGGCTGTAAAATCTGGAAGGTTCAGATTGAACTCCTCGGACCAATCAGAAACAAGTACAGATCCCTTACTGTCTTCCCTCCATAAACACAAACTGATTCAGTCAAAGTTGTTGATCAGAATATTTTTACTGTTTCACCACAACAATGTCTGGTGTGTGTGTGTGTGTGTGTGTGTGTGTTTGTTGCCTGAAAACATAAAATAATAGACAGCAGTGTGTGTGTGTGTGTGTGTGTGTTGCTCATTATAACACACCCTGTGGTCACTTCCTGTCTGTAGTGCAGAAATATTCTGCAGAGGTTTATATCGACATGTGTGTCATTAACACGTGTCAGATCTGACATGGTCGACGGCTCTGAATCTGTTATTGGACCTTTGATCACTTTGTCAAAAACGGGTGTGTCAGAGGCAGCTGAGCCTGATGATGTCATGAAAAAAAAAATAAACCGACCTTTTAAAGGAGCAGTTCGCTGCAGCGTCGTCATAGAAACTCAGATTTTAATGACATTACAGAAACAGTTTTTTTGTGAAACAACAGACGCTGCTCTCAGAATAATTATTTCACCTCGTTGGCTGATTCTTTCTGCTCTGCTGAAATTTTTCCTTCAGGGCTGAAAGTAGTTCAGATGATGTTTTGTTCGGAAGAAGTTTTACTGAAGACTCTAATTTCAGCTGGACAGTCTGTGTTTTGCGGCTGATTGGTTAACGAGAGTCTGGAAGCTTAACGAACCGTCACGCTTGCTAATGACTGAGACTCTGAGCCAGAGGACGACCTCTGTTTCCTCCACAATGAAGAGGATGTACTTCATTTATTTATTTCGCTTTTATAAGTTTTTTAAATTAAACATTTTAAAGTAGCATCTCCTGTTACTTTGAGTCAGAAAGAGAGAGGTTTTAATATCAATAATACAAATATAAATGATCTGTTTATCAATTGATAGATCAATAGATCAAGAATCAACAATAAACAATAGTAAATAATGTCTATATATAACTGATTCTGTTGTTGTAAACAGAAATGTTTTAGTCTAACCAGTACAGCAATAAATACTGATGACTAACGTAACAGATTCAATTATTTACACAAAGTAGAGAAAGCCGGAGCAGGTGGTGTCCAGGGTGTGGTGGTTTACAGTGCCTGCCTGTTTCTAACTCTGGAGGTGGAGAAGTCCTGGATGGAGGACAGGTAGCAGGTGGTGTCCAGAGAAGGTTTTACATAGGCATCAGAAACACACCAAAGCACATACTCTTAATCAAGAACAAAGGCAAAGTTTTTACATAAGCAACCACGGTCATGTGTGACGAGTCCTTTACCAGCCGGCTCACAGTCACTGTTGGCATCAGTCTGGTTGTCTCTCTGACATGTCTGTGTTCACCTGTGATTTACATCTGCCACATCACCTTCAGTTTAGTCTCCTCCCACAGTGAGATTCTTTGTTATGAAACCGTTAGCCTGTGAAGGACTCCTAAAGTGGACATCCCTCCTGTCCAGGGCCAAAATTCTCAGTAGCTGGGTAAATGAGGCTGTAACAAACGTAGCAGAGATCTCACCTCGTTGAATGCTGCTCACCATTTACTTACTGCCTTGGTGTGGTTGAATAGGATGGAAATCTTGTCAGCAGCCATTGTTGAAAAATCATGTCCTTCTCACTGAAGTAGTGGCACCTCATCTCCGTTGCCCGTGGCGTTGTGTTTTCATTGGTTGGCTGGCTGCGTAGGCTGCAGTGAGTCTGATCCAGGAGTGGAGGCTTCTCAAGAACCAGTGACTCTTTAAGCAGGTTAGCAACAAAGAGGGACGTTATTTCACCGTTCTCCTTGCTTTCCTTCACTCCCATGATTCAAAGGGGGCAGCACTGAGATCTAGGACTCAGATCTTCACAGCATTCTTTATTAATCTAAACCTCAATCTTCACGATAACCATCTCCGCCTCCAAGGTGCTCATTGAGTGCATGGACGTCGGAACTATTTTCTGAGAGGGGGAGCGGGATTTTTGTTGGGAGGGGCGAGGGAAGCACACACACTTATCAATGATTAAGGATTTGATTTGAAGTTATTTTATAATAACATGCTGTTATAAGAGAACTAGAATGGATGAACACGGCATCTTTATTGTTAAGAAAATGAAACTTTGATAACTGAATCAAGCCATTTAAGGAACATAACATTATCTGTAACCTTGAATGCAAAAAAGAAAAGTCTGCGCTCCTGACTCAGAGCATCCTGGATGCCAAGGCTACTGTATGTAGTCAGGCAGGCTGCATATCAAATCAAAAGCATAGATCTAAGTATTAATGATATGAAAGAAATAAATGTAAGTCAGACAAATTTAGTTTCAATTCAGATTCCTTATTTTTTTAAAGCGTAATGCAGTGGGTAGGGAGGCTGGGGTGCGGTACACTGACTGGTTACTATGATACACTCACTGGTTAATCTTGTACACTGACTGGTTACTACAGTACACTGACTGGTTACTATGGTACAGTCACTGGTTACTATTGTACACTCACTGGTTAATATTGTACACTGACTGGTTACTACATTACACTCACTGGTTACTATGTTACACTCACTGGTTACTATGGTACAGTCACTGGTTACTACGGTACACTCACTGGTTACTATGTTACACTCACTGGTTACTATGGTACAGTCACTGGTTACTATTGTACACTCACTGGTTAATATTGTACACTGACTGGTTACTACATTACACTCACTGGTTACTATGTTACACTCACTGGTTACTATGGTACAGTCACTGGTTACTACGGTACACTCACTGGTTACTATGTTACACTCACTGGTTACTATGGTACAGTCACTGGTTACTATTGTACACTCACTGGTTAATATTGTACACTGACTAGTTACTACATTACACTCACTGGTTACTATGTTACACTCACTGGTTACTATGGTACAGTCACTGGTTACTACGGTACACTCACTGGTTACTATGGTACAGTCACTGGTTACTATGGTACAGTCACTGGTTACTACGGTACACTCACTGGTTACTATGGTACAGTCACTGGTTACTACGGTACACTCACTGGTTAATATTGTACACTGACTGGTTACTATGGTACACTCACTGGTTACTATGGTACACTCACTGGTTACTACGGTACACTCACTGGTTAATATTGTACACTGACTGGTTACTATGTTACACTCACTGGTTACTATGGTACAGTCACTGGTTACTACATCACACTCACTGATTACTATTGTACACTCACTGGTTAATATTGTACACTGACTGGTTACTACATTACACTCACTGGTTACTACGGTACACTCACTGGTTACTATTGTACACTGACTTGTTACTATTGTACACTGACTGGTTACTATGGTACACTGACTGGTTACTATTGTACACTGACTTGTTACTATGGTACACTCACTGGTTACTACGGTACAGTCATTGGTTACTATGGTACACTGACTGGTTACTCTGGTACACTGACTGGTTAATATGGTACACTCACTGGTTACTATGTTACACTGACTTGTTACTATTGTACACTGATTGGTTACTACGGTACACTCACTGGTTATTACGGTACACTGACTGGTTACTCTGGTACAGTGACTGGTTACTATGGTTCACTGACTGGTTACTATGTTACACTGACTGGTTACTATTGTACACTGACTGGTTACTATGGTACACTCATTGGTTACTGCGGTACAGTGACTGGTTACTACGGTACACTGACTGGTTACTATGTTACACTGACTGGTTACTATTGTACACTGACTGGTTACTACGGTACAGTGACTGGTTACTACGGTACAGTGACTGGTTACTATTGTACACTGACTGGTTACTACGGTACAGTGACTGGTTACTACGGTACAGTGACTGGTTACTATGGTACACTGACTGGTTACTATTGTACACTGACTGGTTACTATGGTACACTGACTGGTTACTATTGTACACTGACTGGTTACTACGGTACACTGACTGGTTACTATGGTGCACCCCAAACTTCATTAGCGTTTCTCTAACTTTTAGCAACAATCTAGTTTTTCTCTGCTCTACAACTGGATTAACTACAATGGTACTGCCTGCCTGAGAGTGCAAGTCCCTGTGAACACTTCGGCCAGCCCAGAAGCCTTTTTACACCTTCTGTGCCATTTTCTGGACACCAGAGTGACTGCAGCTACCTGGCAAAACTCATTGGTTTCTCCTGGACACTCATTCACCTCTCCACGCCGGTAAGTCCCACTTTCTACCAGACCCCAACCCATCCTGATCTGAGTCAACACACTTTTGGAGTCCCCGTGCGTAAGTTTGTAAGTTTTTAAGTTTCTACTGTGGCTCATACCAACTGCTAAAAAAAAAAAAAAAAAACCTTGAGAATGTAGCTTTGTGGAGAATATAATCACATCACCGTTGCTGCTGGAGTTTGTTTTCTGCTTCCTTGGCTACCCCATCTCTCCCCCATGGTTCCACTCACCTCTCCACACCACTGTGACAGCTGTATCCACAAAACCCAGAAGATCGCGGAGCTGGAACAGCGCATTTCAGGCGCGGCTAGACTCCGTTGTTGCTCCAGGTCCCGGTCCCCCTGGCAATCCTGCGGATCTGGACTCAACCATCCCAGAATTTGGTCCCAGCTCCATGGATACAGCAGATCCCAACCCCACTGGCTTGGCCCCAGCTGAGCGGTCAGCCTCGGCTCCTCAGCTCTGAGCTGATGATCCAGCTGCCACAGCGACATCCAGGTCAGCCTCCTCATCTGCAGCCCCACATCCTCCGGCGGAGGACCAAGCCTAAATGGGTGAGCAGCAGTGCAACTTTAGCTACTTTCACCTTCAGTCCAAATCTGAGGTTCAGAACTAACAACTCCACTCCCAACCAAGAGCCATGGTCCAGCCCGATACATGCTCCACCTTGTGAGCTCCAACTGGAGAACAGATATAACATCTTGAGTGTTGAGGAATTCCCTGTTGAGGAATTCCCTCTGCTGCAAACTGTCCATTCTCCTCCTGTTTGCCCTTCGACTGATTCACTGCCAGCAGCCCGGGGGGTTGTGGGGTCTGTTTCAGGACTCCCGTTCAGGTCCGCGACCTCCTCCTCCAGGCGCAGGATCGTGAAGGAGGCTGCTCTCAGGGCGAGACGCTCTGGCGGTCTTCCATGCCGTGAAGGGTCGTGTGAGCCCCCAGCCACCGTTGAGGTTGTGACCTCTCCTCACAGAGCAGCGGCACTCGCCCCCTTGTCCTCGGCCACTGTTCCCCCCAACCACCTCCATAGTGGGTGACTCAATAACCAGGAACATTTGCTTTTTTAATTCCACCACCCACTGTTTTCCAGGAGCCACTGTCACAAAAATCAGAGATAAACTCCCGGACCTACTGCAATCATTTCCACACTCCATTAAACGTCTGATCTTGCACATCGGAACCAACGACGTGGTCCAGGGTCAGTCTGAGCTGCTAAAGAGCGATTTTAACAGTCTGTTTTCTGCCTTAAAAGACTGCGGGATGTCAATCTTCATCAGCGGCCCTCTTCCCACACTCGGCCTCAGTGCAGAGCGGTTCAGTCGGCTCCTTCAACTCCAGTCTTGGCTCCGAACCGCCTGCAATATCCATGGGTTTTATTTCATAGACAATTTTAACTTATTTTGGAACTGCCCCTCCTTTTATCGACATGACGGACTTCACCCGAGCAAGTTAGGAAGCCGCGTGTTAGCAGCCAACATACAGCATACCGTACACACAACACCACTCACATATGCGTGACTGTTTACGTGCCACACCCCCTCCTCAGTGCCTGCCTCTTCTTCTACAGAGCATTCTGTAGACATTGCCTCCCGCAGCTCCCCCTACAGGCTCCAGCTGCCACTAACCTCTATAGACAATCCCTCCTGCTTTCCTATTGTCCCAACTACTGGGCTAGTCTCTACTGTCCCACAATCTCCCACCTTCATACCCGTAGTAATGAACAACAGACATCACAAATGTCAAAACCACACAACCCACAATTTCCGGTATCTGCAACCACTGTCACAATCACAATCTGTCTGCGAAGCTGGTCCCAAGTCTCTTAAGCTGGCATTGTTGAATGCTTGCTCGATCAATAACAAATTATTCACGCTGAATGATTTTTTCATCGCTAGAAATTTAGATTTCATGTTTTTTCACCGAGACCTGGCAAAGGGATGAAGATTATGTGTCCATGAAGGATCTATGCCCACCTGATTGCGCATTCATATGTGCCCCAAGGACCACTGGCTGCGGTGGTGGCCTGGCTTTGTTGTACAAAGACAGTTTCTCCTTGAGGAGAGTGAATTGTGGAACTTTTACCTCATTTGAACTGCTAATTTCTAAAGTTGGCCGCTCTAACCCGTTTTACTGTATTTTAATTTATCGCCCTCCTGGTATTAATGGCGCCTTTCTGGCTGAATTCAGTGACTTTTTGGCTTCCATCATTAAATTTCAAAGAATTTTAATGATTGAGGATTTTAATGTGCCTGTAAATGACACCACAAACTCCTTTGCTAATAATTTTATAAATCTCACCGAATCTTTTCATTTTGTGCAACATGTCAATGGCCCTACACACATTAAGGGAAACACGCTGGACCTTGTTTTTACACTTGGTTTGGACATTGATTGTATCGTCTCTGAGGAGCTGCCCGTCACTGATCACAACTGCATCCTGTTTAATTTGTCTATTATTTCTGATTGTTCAACCAGCAAGTGTACAAAACTCACCCGTATGTTAAATAACCTCTGGGCTGAGAAAGTCTCATTTGCTTTTAACAGTGTGGCGCAGCCTGTTAGTATTAATGTTGACATTGACTCCCAAGTTTTAACTTTTAACTCACACTGCTCTGCTATTCTTGATAAGATTGCTCCTTTAAAGCCTCGAACTATCCCCGCAGCTAATCCCACTCCCTGGTTGAACGACAACATCCGCTGCCTTCGTCATAAATGTCGGAGAGCTGAACGCTTGTGGAAATCAACCAAGTTTCATGTACATCGTCTTTATTTTAAAGAACTGTTAACTGAATTCAGTTCTGTTGTTAGGGTGGCCAGAGCCTCTTATTTTAAAAATCTCATCATCTCCAACAAGAGAAATCCCAGGGTCATTTTTGACACTATAAGTAGCATTACTGCTCTACCTATGTCCTCTGATGAGGACTGTAGCAATTTTTTAATGTATTTTGTGAATAAGGTTGCCAGTGTCAATGCCAGTATAACATCCTCCCCCTCCTCCTTTCCTGATCCTCCTAAACAACAGTCAATTATTGACAATTTCTCACCTGTCTCCTTACAAGACTTAGCAGATCTTGTGTGCACTATGAAGATCTCTTCTAGTCCGCTGGATATCCTGCCCACAACTTGGCTGAAAAATGTTTTCAGCACTCCATCTCTGCTCTCCATAATCAATAGCTCACTGGTTTCTGGTCGTGTCCCGTCCCATTTCAAGCCAGCGGTTGTTCAGCCGCTTCTCAAAAAGCCCAATCTGGACGCCAATGTTCTTAGTAACGACCGGCCCATTTCCAAGTTGCCCTTTGTATCTACGATTCTAGAAAAAGTAGTTGCAAACCAGTTAGTGACAGTGTTGAACAGTTACAATATCTTAGATAAATTTCAGTCCGGTTATCGTCAGTTACATTCCACAGAAACAGCTCTTCTCAGGGTCTCTAATGACATCATGATGGCCTCCGATGCTGGTAAATCCACTATCCTGGTTCTGCTTGATCTCAGTGCAGCCTTTGACACTGTTGATCACCACATCCTTTTAGACAGGCTGAGGGACAGGGTAGGAATCTCAGGGACCGCCCTTCATTGGTTTAAATCCTATCTGTCTGATCGATCCTTTTCTGTGGCTGTTGGCCCTCATAAATCAGAGTTTGCCCCCCTTTCTTGTGGGGTGCCCCAAGGTTCAGTGCTTGGGCCTATCCTCTTTACGCTACACATGCTCCCTCTCAGAGATGTCATCAGCAATTTTGAAGGTATCTTATACCATATGTATGCAGATGACCTCCAGTTATATTTTTCTTTCAACCCTGATAGGACCGATGGAATTGACTCACTGTACGATTGTATGAATGTAATTAAGGACTGGATGTCTTCTAACTCCCTTCAGTTGAACGCAGCTAAAACTGAGATTATAATTATTGCACCTGATGCCTCAGCATCCAAAGTGGCCAGCTGCTTAGGGTCCCTCAGTGCAAATGTGACCCCAAGTTGAGAAATCTTGGGGTCACATTTGATCAGGCCATGCTCTTCGATGACCATATCAAAACTGTCACTCGCTCCTGCTTTTTCCACCTCAAAAACATTTCCAAACTCAGATCCATGTGAACTTATTCCGAGCTAGAAATGATCATCCATGCTTTTATTTCCTCACGTCTGGATTACTGTAATTCTCTTTTTACCTTTCTCAGTAAAACTTCATTAGACCGCCTCCAGCTGGTCCAGAACGCTGCCGCCAGGCTTCTGTCCATAAGTTCACTCACACCACTCCAGTCCTGGCATCCCTGCACTGGCTCCCTGTTAATTTCAGGATCCAGCACAAGATTCTAACCATCACTTACAGAGCCCTCCATGGTCAAGCACCTGCATACTTGATGGATCTGGTGTCCTTTCACTGTCCTGTCAGGTCACTGCGGTCCGCTGAAGGCCACCTACTCACTGTCCCTCACACAAGATGGTGGAATGCACTACCTCACGAGCTGAGAGCGGCCTCTTCCGTGGACATTTTTAAAAAGCAGTTAAAAACACATCTGTTTAGGCTTGCGTGCCATTAATTGTACATTGTATCATCTCTGTATTTCGCTGCACTTTACTTTTTATTTGTTTTTGCACTCACTGGTTACTATGGTACACTCATTGGTTACTTGGTGCACTCACTGGTTACTATGGTACACTCATTGGTTACTTGGTGCACTCACTGGTTACTATGGTACACTCATTGGTTACTTGGTGCACTCACTGGTTACTACGGTACACTGACTGGTTACTATGGTTCACTTACTGGTTACTATGGTACACTGACTGGGTATTATGGTACACTCATTGGTTACAATTGTACACTGACTGGTTACTATGGTACACTCACTTGTTTCTATGGTTCACTTACTGGTTACTATGGTTCACTCATTGGTTACTTGGTGCACTCACTGGTTACTATGGTACACTCATTGGTTACTTGGTGCACTCACTGGTTACTATGGTACACTCATTGGTTACTTGGTGCACTCACTGGTTACTACGGTACACTGACTGGTTACTATGGTTCACTTACCGGTTACTATGGTACACTCACTTGTTACTATGGTACACTGACCGGTTACTATGGTACACTCACTCGTTACTATGGTACACTCACTGGTTACTACGGTACACTGACTGGTTACTTGGTGCACTCACTGGTTACTACGGTACACTGACTGGTTACTATGGTACACTCACTGGTTACTTGGTGCACTCACTGGTTACTACGGTACACTGACTGGTTACTATGGTTCACTTACAGGTTACTATGGTACACTCACTGGTTACTTGGTGCACTCACTGGTTACTACGGTACACTGACTGGTTACTATGGTTCACTTACAGGTTACTATGGTTCACTTACTGGTTACTATGGTACACTCACTGGTTACTACGGTACACTGACTGGTTACTTGGTGCACTCACTGGTTACTACGGTACACTGACTGGTTACTATGGTACACTCACTGGTTACTTGGTGCACTCACTGGTTACTACGGTACACTGACTGGTTACTATGGTTCACTTACAGGTTACTATGGTACACTCACTGGTTACTTGGTGCACTCACTGGTTACTATGGTACACTGACTGGTTACTATGGTTCACTTACAGGTTACTATGGTTCACTTACAGGTTACTATGGTTCACTCACTGGTGACTATGGTTCACTTACCGGTTACTATGGTACACTCACTTGTTACTATGGTACACTGACTGGTTACTATGGTTCACTTACTGGTTACTATGGTTCACTCACTGGTGACTATGGTTCACTTACCGGTTACTATGGTACACTCACTTGTTACTATGGTACACTGACTGGTTACTATGGTTCACTTACTGGTTACTATGGTTCACTCACTGGTGACTATGGTTCACTTACCGGTTACTATGGTACACTCCCTTGTTACTATGGTACACTCACTGGTTACCAAGGTACACTGAGTGGTTGCCATGGTAACTGGGCAGGCTTTGAAGAGGCATATTGATGAGTGTTTGTTTTCCAAACAAACATTAATAAACATAATTAAACGCAGTGTTTGTGAACAGAGTTGCTGATGATGAGAATCGTGAACCTGGTGAGACCAAGAGAATAAAAACAACAAACAGATCAGATGTTCTGTGTTTGTTCCCTGACATCATACATACATACAAACAAACACACAAACAAAGCTGAGACTGACATGTGTTTGCTCTGTTTCCACTGTAATTCTTGTTCTTCTTCCTTCATCATCGTCTCATCTTCAGTCCCACATCTGTCCTCACCACGACAGCCATTGGTGATACTTTTGGAAACAGCTGTGTTTCCATGGTAACACTATGGGAGAAGAAGACAAGGAGAGGAGGAGGAGGAGGAGACGAGAAGAGGTGGAGGAGGAGGAGGAGAAGAGAAGAGAGGGGACGAGAGGAGGAGGAGAGGGGGAGGAGTCTAATGTTAAATAATCTAATGTGTTTTAGGAAACATTTTACCATCACAGCTGGCTGACAGGTGGAGTTATATTGTCATGACGACTGCAGCTCATTAAATAGGTTTCATCATCTTCATTCATTCATTCATCTTCTAACCGCTTCATCCTCTTGAGGGTTGCGGGGGGGCTGGAGCCTATCCCAGCTGACATCGGGCGAGAGGCAGGGTTCACCCTGGACAGGTCACCAGACTATAGGTAAAGTAAAGGTAAAGTTCCACTGATTGTCACACACCTGAGTGTGTGAAATTTGTTCTCCGCATTTGACCCATCCCCTGAGGGAGCGGTGAGCAGCAGCGGTGCCGCGCTCGGGAATCATGTGGTGATCTAACCCCCCAATTCCAACCCCTGATGCTGAGTGCCAAGCAGGGAGGCAATGGGTCCCATTTTTACAGTCTTTGGTATGACCCAGCCGGGAATCGAACCCACGACCTCCCAGTCTCAGGGCGGACACTCTACCACTAGGCCACTGAGCTGGTAGGTTTCATCATCAAAACAACAAAAAAATAGACAGAAGGACAGAGAGACGGACGGATGGACAGACAGAGGGACAGAGAGACGGACAGACAGACAGACAGACAGAGGGACAGAGAGACAGAGAGACAAACGGATGGACAAACAGACAGAGGGACAGACTGACAGACAGACATACGGACAGAAAGACAGACAGAGGGACAGAGGGACAGATAGACAGACAGACAGAAGGACAGACAGACAGATGGACAGACAGACAGACAGACAGAGGGACAGACGGACAAACGAACGGACAAAAGGATGGACGGATGGACAGTGGGACAGACGGACAGACAGACAGTGGGACAGACAGGCAGAGGGACAGACAGACAGACATACAGACAGACAGACAGAGGGACAGACAGTAGGACAAACAGACAGACAGAGGGACAGACAGACAGACAGACACACGGACAGACATACAGACAGAGGGACAGACAGACAGTGGGACAGACAGACAGAGGGACAAACAGACAGACAGAGGGACAGACAGTAGGACAAACAGACAGACAGAGGGACAGACAGACATACAGACAGAGGAACAGACACACAGACAGACATTAAGGACAATAGCAGAAATGAGCAGGTCATTAAAGCCTCTCCATTATTCTTCAGTCTGCAGAAACAGAAACAACTCAATTTCACCCCTCACTGACACAAATACACACTCAGAGACACACACTGTGTGTGTGTCTCAGAGTGTGTATCTCAATGTGTGTATTTGTGTCTTACAGAGTGTGTGTGTGTGTCTTTGTATATGTGTAAATGTGTGTGTGTGAGTGTGTGTGTGTGTGTGTGTGTATGTGTAAATGTGTGTGTGTGAGTGTGTGTGTATGTATGTATGTATGTATGTGTGTGCATGCGTGTGTGTGTGTGTGTGTGTGTGTGTGTGTGTGTGTGTGTGTGTGTGTGTGTGTGTGTGTGTGTGTGTGTGTGTGTGTGTTTGTGTGTGTGTGTGTGTGTGTGTGTGTGTGTGTGTGAACTTTTCATCAGTTATGTGAAAAAGTTCAACCAAATACTTCTGAGAACATTTTGTCTGATCATGAACTCTCTTTGTAAATAAACTGTTTAAATAAAAGATCTGTGTTCAGGGACAGGATCTGTGTTCTGGGACAGGATCTGTGTTCTGGGACAGGATCTGTGTTCTGGGGCAGGATTTTTGTTCAGGGACAGGATCTTTGTTCGGGGACAGGATCTGTGTTCAGGGACAGGATCTTTGTTCAGGGACAATATCTGTGTTCAAGGACAGGATCTTTGTTCAGGGACAGGATCTTTTTTCTGAGACAGGATCTTTGTTCAGGGACAGGATCTGTGTTCAGGGACAGGATCTGTGTTCTGGGGCAGGATCTGTGTTCAGGGACAGGATCTGTGTTCAGGGACAGGATCTGTGTTCAGGGACAGGATCTGTGTTCAGGGACAGGATCTTTTTTCTGAGACAGGATCTTTGTTCAGGGACAGGATCTTTTTTCTGAGACAGGATCTGTGTTCAGGGACAGGATCTTTTTTCTGAGACAGGATCTGTGTTCTGGGACAGGATCTGTGTCCAGGGGCAGGATCTGTGTTCAGGGACAGGTTCTTTGTTCAGGGACAGGATCTGTGTTCAGGGACAGGTTCTGTGTTCAGGGACAGGATCTGTGTTCAGGGGCAGGATCTGTGTTCAGGGACAGGTTCTTTGTTCAGGGACAGGATCTGTGTTCAGGGACAGGATCTTTTTTCTGAGACAGGATCTGTGTTCAGGGACAGGATCTTTTTTCTGAGACAGGATCTGTGTTCTGGGACAGGATCTTTCTTCTGGGACGGGATCTATGTTCAGGGACAGGATCTTTGTTCAGGGACAGGATCTATGTTCTGGGACAGGATCTGTCTTCAGGGACAGGACCTTTGTTCTGGGACAGGATCTGTGTTCTGGGGCAGGATTTTTGTTCAGGGACAGGATCTTTGTTCGGGGACAGGATCTGTGTTCAGGGACAGGATCTTTGTTCAGGGACAATATCTGTGTTCAAGGACAGGATCTTTGTTCAGGGACAGGATCTGTGTTCAGGGACAGGATCTTTGTTCAGGGACAGGATCTGTGTTCAGGGACAGGATCTGTGTTCAGGGACAGGATCTGTGTTCAGGGACAGGATC
Source organism: Epinephelus fuscoguttatus (assembly GCF_011397635.1). Lineage (NCBI taxonomy): Eukaryota > Metazoa > Chordata > Actinopteri > Perciformes > Serranidae > Epinephelus > Epinephelus fuscoguttatus. The sequence continues at coordinate 39,581,966 of NC_064771.1, read as the reverse complement.
TGTGTTCAGGGACAGGATCTGTGTTCAGGGACAGGATCTGTGTTCTGGGACAGGATCTGTGTTCAGGGACAGGTTCTTTGTTCAGGGACAGGATCTTTTTTCTGAGAGAGGATCTGTGTTCAGGGACAGGATCTTTTTTCTGAGAGAGGATCTGTGTTCAGGGACCGGATCTTTTTTCTGAGACAGGATCTTTGTTCAGGGACACGATCTGTGTTCAGGGGCAGGATCTGTGTTCAGGGACAGGATCTGTCTTCTGGGACAGGATCTTTGTTCAGGAACAGGATCTGTGTTCAGGGACAGGATCTGTGTTCAGGGACAATATCTGTGTTCTGGGACAGGATCTATGTTCAGGGACAGGATCTGTGTTCAGGGACAGGATCTGTGTTCTGGGACAGGATCTTTGTTCAGGAATAGGATCTTTGTTTTGGGACAGGATCTTTGTTCAGGGACAGGATCTGTGTTCAGGGACAGGATCTTTGTTCTGGGACAGGATCTGTGTTCAGGGACAGGATCTGTGTTCTGGGACAGGATCTTTGTTCAGGAACAGGATCTGTGTTCAGGGACAGGATCTTTGTTCAGGGACAGGATCTGTGTTCAGGGACAGGATCTGTGTTCAGGGACAATATCTGTGTTCAGGGACAGGATCTGTGTTCAGGGACAGGATCTGTGTTCAGGGACAGGATCTTTGTTCAGGGACAGGATCTGTGTTCAGGGACAATATCTGTGTTCAGGGACAGGATCTGTGTTCAGGGACAGGATCTATGTTCAGGGACAGGATCTGTGTTCTGGGGACAGGATCTGTGTTCAGGAACAGGATCTTTGTTTTGGGACAGGATCTGTGTTCAGGGACAGGATCTGTGTTCTCGGACAGGATCTTTGTTCAGGGACAGGATCTGTGTTCAGGAACAGGATCTGTGTTCAGGGACAGGATCTTTGTTCTGAGATAGGATCTGTGTTCTGGGGCAGGATTTTTTTTCAGGGACAGGATCTGTGTTCAGGAACAGGATCTTTGTTCTGGGACAGGATCTTTGTTCGGGGACAGGATCTGTGTTCAGGGACAATATCTGTGTTCAGGGACAGGATCTTTGTTCAGGGACAGGATCTTTGTTCAGGGACAGGATCTGTGTTCAGGGACAGGATCTGTTTTCTGGGAAAGGATCTTTGTTCAGGGACAAGATCTTTGTTCAGGGACAAGATCTTTGTTCAGGGACAGGATCTTTGTTCAGGGACAAGATCTGTGTTCTGGGACAGGATCTGTGTTCAGGGACAGGATCTTTGTTCAGGGACAAGATCTTTGTTCAGGGACAGGATCTTTGTTCAGGGACAAGATCTGTGTTCTGGGACAGGATCTGTGTTCTGGGACAGGATAGGACATGACAGCATCTACATGTGTAACATTCTTATTTATTTATTTACTTATTTATTTAAATGAGCAGGATGTTTATCAGTTGTTTCTCAGACGTCTGATGAAGCAGTTGTTTGTTAAAATGTTTTTCTTTTTCTGATTTCTACCCAGTCATACCAAACTGGTTCCAAGGATACTGAACTGAGGAATCAAAGAGCAGGTAATAAAGTCTGTTTTTTTTTTTTTTCAACTTCCTGTTCAAGTCACTCTGGAGTTTGGAGACCGTCCTCCACTGCCTTGTCTCCCTGGAACTCTCGTCCTGGAGTAAACAGGTACTGTAGGCTAAGTGTCCATCCTCCGCTGTGACCATCATGACCAGACTCCTCTGTTCCCCAAGCTCCTCTCCTGGATCAGGGAATACGCCAACCTTCATCTGTGTTGACAGACAACAGAACCCATCGTCATGTTACCATTCACAGCAGAAGATGTGGCTCTGCCACTGACGGAGGAATCCAACATGTCGGTGCCTTGTTTTCTCCGAGGTCATCGATCCAGCAGCTGTTAAGTCCACAAGGACTCACCTGACCTCCACACTGAGTCAAAGTCAGGGATGGTCTGGTTTTCAGACTTCGACTTGTCTCAGCTCAGGACAAGCTGGCTTAGTTATTTTTATTCTAGCTGCAGGGCCACTGCTCTTATTTTGAAAGGTTCTGATGGTGGAAGAACAATCAGCCAATCACAACTCTCCTCCAGAGGAACTTTATTTATCCTCTGTCCTACTTCCTATAAATATTTGTTGACTGAACTTGAGTTTGTTTCTCGTCTTCCATGTTGAGTTTATTTTAGTCGATGGTGGATTTTAGCTGGAGTGGGATTTTTTTTATGAATGTAAAACCTCACAGTCTCATTTCCACCTCCACCAGGGATTAGTACTTATACATAAAACATGTGTTAAATGTTCTCTGATATCCGCCGGTAATTTGAATTAATTGAATCAGTGGTAAAGCTCCACTCAGCTGCCGACTGGGGGAAATAATATATTCATCTTCTGAAGTCCTGCCAGTCATTTAGTTTATTTACTGAAACCACCTTCTGCTCAGTCTGTTTGGTTTTATTACAGTTACCTTCTTTTTATCCACAAACTCACAGAATCAGTTTCATAAAATCAAATCAAATAACTGATATATAATAATGACTTGTTTAGATGTTTTATATTTTACAGCAGTCACGACATGTTTCAACTGGTCAGCAGTCAGAGGGAGAAACAAAACCTCAGTCTTCAGTCTCAAAGATCTTTATTAACAATCAGTACTCAATAAGCTTTGGTGTCTTTAGTTACCTGTAGAGACCTGAGGGAGGAGAGGGGGCAGAGCCTCTGTGCTCATCACAGCTCTACCATCCAATCACAATCGATGGGAGGGGCTTAGGTTTGTATAACAAAGTATATAATCACCAAGTCAACCCATCTCATGCCAAAGTTGTCAAATACTGCCACTCGGTCATTGATAACTGCATCAGACACAAACAAAAAACTGGCATCTTTTCGTGGCGTTGAAATACGCCATCAGACGACAACAACATTTAGGGACGTGGACAGTCTGTATAGGGCAGTGGGAGGGGCCAGCAACACCAGAGTTTTACCCAGGAGCCCGCAGTTCGCTTCCTGTACGAATGTTGAGCCAAACCATGATGGGTTTTTGGGTTTGTTTTTTTTTTTAAAGCTAACCACAAGGAAATAAACGCTGTTATGAGGTGTTTTAGCGACGTTGTAGGTTTATTTTGACATTTCCTTTGAAAACAGAAGTTTATTTTGAAAAGACAGAGTTTACCAGGTGTAAAGTGACATGGTGTCCCAGAATGTCAACATCGGACGCAGGAGGAAACCTGACACGTCTGATGTTGATGTGAAAGTCGACTGAACAAGTGGTGACATGTGACAACCTGAACCATGAGTCCAAACCTGCAGTTCCTCTGATGTCCACTAGAGTGCATCACCACAGACCTCCATGTTCACATGTAGAAATTAACATGTTTACAGCCTCTCTGGTCTCTGGAGATCATTTCAACATGTTTATACAACTCACCTGTTTACATGTTACTACAGTTACACGTCACAAAGGGGGCGGGGCCTCTCTGACTGACAGGCTGTCTGCTGATAGTGTCCTCCGCTTCTCAGTCAGGTCCACCCCTTGCTCCTCCACAGCTCCACCCTCTCATCCAAATATGGTCACTTCTGGCCACAAAAAAAACAAGATGGCGACTCGAGGCTTCAGAACAGGCTTCTGTGATGTCACAGCGGCTTCGCCCATTATTTTACACAAACTGTGATGATGAGTTTCGTCTCCTCCATTCGTCTGAAAGGTTGACAAGTTCACCGTTAATCACACAATCCGTCCTGTCAATATTAGCTGTGTGTGTGTGTGTGTGTGTGTGTGTGTGTGTGTGTGTGTGTGTGTGTGTGTGTGAGCAGATTACAGCCGAGCTTCATGACTCTGAAACAATTACTGATATCAGGTAAAACACACACACACACACACACACACACACACACCTTCCTCATCACGACCACAGACAGAGGAAACAATACTGTGTGATAAACTGTGTGTGTGTATTATTGATAGATGATCACACACACACACACACACACACACAGAATATATAGTTGTCATTATCTCACTAATGGATGCTTGGCTGTGATCACACACACACACACACACACACACACACACACACACACACAGAGAGTAGATGTTTCCTGTATCAGTCTTCAGTCTCAGTATTCGAAGTATTTGATGCAGTAATAATATTTACAATCATCATGCGTATCAATAGGTATTGTGTGTGTTGTGTGTATTGTGTGTGTTGTGTGTGTTGTGTGTGTTGTGTGTGTTGTGTTTAGTAGTGCCAGATGTTTGTGTCAAAATGTTCAGTCAGAGGTTTTTGTGTCAGGAGGTGACGAGACTGCTCATAATGACGCTGTTACTGCACCTGCTAATACTAATAACTCCACCATCACCACCACCCATACTGCTGCTGCTTCAACACCTGCTAATACCACCACCGTCACTGCTACACCTGCTAATACTAATAACTCCACCATCACTCCATCACTGCTACACCTGCTAATACTAATAACTCCACCATCACTCCATCACTGCTACACCTGCTAATACTAATACCACCACCATCACTGCTACACCTGCTAATACTAATAACTCCACCATCACTCCATCACTGCTACACCTGCTAATACTAATAACTCCACCATCACCACCACCCATACTGCTGCTGCTTCAACACCTGCTAATACCACCACCATCACTGCTACACCCGCTAATACCATCACCATCACTCCATCACTGCTACACCTGCTAATACTAATACCACCACCGTCACTCCATCACTGCTACACCTGCTAATACTAATAACTCCACCATCACTCCATCACTGCTACACCTGCTAATACTAGTACCACCACCATCACTGCTACACCTGCTAATACTAATACCACCACCATCACTCCATCACTGCTACACCTGCTAATACTAATAACTCCACCATCACCACCACCCATACTGCTGCTGCTTCTACTAATACCACCACCATCACTCCATCACTGCTACACCCGCTAATACTAATAACTCCACCATCACCACCACCCATACTGCTGCTGCTTCAACACCTGCTAATACCACCACCATCACTCCATCACTGCTACACCCACTAATACTGACAACTCCACCATCACCACCACCCATACTGCTGCTGCTTCAACACCTGCTAATACCACCACCATCACTCCATCACTGCTACACCTGCTAATACTAATACCACCACCATCACTGCTACACCTGCTAATACTAATAACTCCACCATCACTCCATCACTGCTACACCTGCTAATACTAATAACTCCACCATCACCACCACCCATACTGCTGCTGCTTCAACACCTGCTAATACCACCACCATCACTGCTACACCCGCTAATACCATCACCATCACTCCATCACTGCTACACCTGCTAATACTAATACCACCACCGTCACTCCATCACTGCTACACCTGCTAATACTAATAACTCCACCATCACTCCATCACTGCTACACCTGCTAATACTAGTTCCACCGCCATCACTGCTACACCTGCTAATACTAATACCACCACCATCACTCCATCACTGCTACACCTGCTAATACTAATAACTCCACCATCACCACCACCCATACTGCTGCTGCTGCTTCTACTAATACCACCACCATCACTCCATCACTGCTACACCTGCTAATACTAATAACTCCACCATCACCACCACCCATACTGCTGCTGCTGCTTCTACTAATACCACCACCATCACTCCATCACTGCTACACCTGCTAATACTAATAACTCCACCATCACCACCACCCATACTGCTGCTGCTTCAACACCTGCTAATACCACCACCATCACTCCATCACTGCTACACCCACTAATACTGACAACTCCACCATCACCACCACCCATACTGCTGCTGCTGCTTCTACTAATACCACCACCATCACTCCATCACTGCTACACCTGCTAATACTAATAACTCCACCATCACTCCATCACTGCTACACCTGCTAATACTAATAACTCCACCATCACTCCATCACTGCTACACCTGCTAATACTAATACCACCACCATCACTCCATCACCACTATCACTGCTGCTGCTGACAACAAAACAAAGATGATAAAATAAATAAAAACAAAGAGGAATAAACATTTTTTTCTGCCCAGAGCTACAAAACAAACATTGAGATATTAAATGGATTATTTGAATATTGATTATTAATAACTGATCACTTCAGCTCTGTTTTGGGACACACACACACACACACACACACACACACACACACACACATACACAAAACACACACACACACACACACACACACACACACACACTTAACGGGGAGGCGGCTCTTTGATCTGAAAGCGGCTCCATTTACCGGAGCTTTAATCGGTTTGTACCGAAAGACAGAGACAGAGGGACAGAGAGGGAGAGGGGGGGAGACACACAGTGTGAGACACAGTGAGACGGAGACAGGGAGACAGACACTTGGAGTGAGACAGAGGGAATGAGACAGAGTAGGGGAGGAGAGATTCCGTGACCGGATCGCGGCTCTGCTGCACGCGGACTCCGGTATTTTTCTACCTACAGGCGTCGCATCGTCCGCTGCCGCCGTGACACCAGCGGTCTGTCTGTCTGTCTGTCTGTTGGTATGTGAACGTCACTGTTGCTCCTCGTCGCTCGTGTGCTTATACTTTCACCTTTACCGGATGGGAGGATGATCTGCGGACCTGAGTGAAGACCTCTGAGAGCTGCAGCTTAAGGCGCGAGCCCGACGTCCAGGACGTGACCGGACCGGACCGCCGGTCTGAGGAGCAGTTTACCGGAACAGAGGCTGGGAAGCTCTGCAGGTCGGTAGGTGACACACAACCCGTTAACTGACCCGTTACAAACCTGTGATGTTGTTAGTGAGCTGCAGACGCTGCATCATCATCAGGACCGATCCTGACAGCTGAAACCATCCTGCATGTTTGTGTTTATTCAGAGATGTTATTTGTTGTTTTCATTTAATGGCGGGGTTAAATAAAAATTAAAGTGTAATTGAAACTGTAGATCAGATATCAGAGATAGGCTATATATTAACATTCAACTGGACTTTAATGTGAGATTCTTTCAATACTTTTATAATTATTATCATGTTAATATTAATTATTAAATGATTAGCCTATATAATTAATATTTTATTTATTAATAGTTTACTTTTAAGTTCCTTTGTAAAATTATTCTGATCCATTTAAATAAAATCTGCCAGGTCTGAATGTTGTTAAATGTTCTTCAGATAAGTTTTTACTGTTTATTTTTTATATTAATTATTTCTCCTGTGATTTTACGGTGTTTGTATCTGTAACTGCTCCCTGACCCTTTTACATTATTGTGTGTTTATTTTAAGTTCTAATCATGGTTTCAAAAGGTGCGGCTGAAATAAGGTTTACACCAGTTTAACTGTTACTGCTGCAGTAACACAAATTATAATAATTATAAGTTATAATATTTTTTATTTTGAATCATCATCAGGGAGCCGATAAAAATGAACACGATCTTTACACACAGACACAAGACAAGAGGACCTAGAGGAGAACCTTGAGGTGCACCAGCGTCTAGTGGAGTCTGGACTGATCTGGTTCTGAGGAAGATTCAGGACACTGAAATCTTCACTGAGGAGAATGACTAGGAGATGTCACCGTGATCAACAGTTCATGTTCTACAAAGTTCATTACCGGGAAAACCCATTCTCACTCTGATGTCATCAAATAGCCAGGCTTGGTCAACGACCTCTGGCATCAGAGACAGGCGAAAAAATGTGTCCTTTCATGTCAGCATGAAACACAACCAGTCACCATTATTGTTTAACCGTGCCTTGTGGCGTCAGATGGAAACACAGCTAGACAACAACACAAGTTAAGGGGGCGGAAAGTCCAAGTACAGCAGGTGGGAGGGGGGGGTGGATGGATCCAACAACCAATGACTTTCACCCAGGAGGCCAGTGTTCACTTCCTGTAAGCCAAACCGTGTTCTTTTTTCCTAAACCCAACCGTGTGTGTGTGTGTCGGCTAAACGTAACCACGTGTGTGGTTAGACTGTATCAAACTGTACATTTCCTGTGAAAACAGAAGTGTATTTTGAAAACAGACAATGCATGTAACAGGCTGAAGTTGACACAGCGTCCCAGAACGTCAACAACCAACACACCCAGGGTACCTTGGACGTCATATGTGGACTTTGAAAGTCCATGACCAAACGTGGACATGTGACGAGGTCACAGTGAGGATGAGCTGTCTGGGCAGAGATGATGAGTTGTTAAACTTGGAACAGAGGGTGGAACAGAGAGATCAGCAGGTGATGGTGTTTGGCTTGTAAACATGAACTGAAGCAGGCTGTAAACATCAGTTTGATCGAAGTGAGACCACAGGAGCAGAAACTGAAGACAAATCATTATTTTGTTTTTGATGTTACAACGAATAAACTTCTTCTGATTATCCTTTTCCACCCAACATGGACTGGTTCCATTCTGGTTCCTGTACATACTTTTGGTTCAGAACCTGAAAAGATGGTTCTCTGCTGGAAGCAGTGTAAACCATGATGACCTCAGAGGGTGTGTCAGATTCTACAGGTTAGAAAGAAACGGGAACTCTGAGAAATCATTGGGGAAAAGAGAGCGTGCAGTTTGTTCAGGGTCAGGGTTCCTTTTTAAGGGTGGAAACAGATATCTGTCATAACTCAACAAAAGTTCACTGGAAATCAATGTAACACCCTCCGTCAGTGACACATCTTTGATTAGAATTATTCTGATCAAAACTGGTGGAAACATGGCTGGTTTGCTGGATAGCATCAAGGTTCCAAGAATCCTAAACGGAGCTGGCTTAAGAACCAGAGCTGATCTGGTGAAAAAGTGGTGTTACTGATGAACAGTTACATTTCAAACCCTGATCCATCTCGTCAGAGGAAACTGAAGAGTCAATTAACAATGTAGATAACATCAGGGACCTGTCAGCCAAACCAGTGGAACCAGCAGAACCAGCCAAACCAGTGGAACCAGCAGAACCAGTGGAACCAGCAGAAATAGCAGAACCAGCCGAACCAGTGGAACCAGCAGAAACAGCAAATAGAACCAATGAAACCACTTCCTCAGTGACAAATGTGATGAGGGTCTTAATTGACCCTTTGTTAAGTCCCACCTCTCAGATTTAGACTGGTCAATCACAGTGTGACATCGGCAGCTCTGACAAGGGTCTGACAATAACATGGCTGAGCTCCGTCGGCTCTCAGACTGTCATTTGACATTTCCTGGAGATTGTCATGTACTGATGATACTTGTTTCCTGGAGCACGTCATTTGTTCATGATACTCATTACCTGGAGTTCGTTGTGTGCTGATGATACTGGTTACCTGTGTTAGGGTCAGTCTTCGTCTGTTTAACCGGTATCTGTTGCTGAGTCAGTTTGACTTGCTGTTATATGTTTTTAAAACATGGTGTAAAACCGTCCGACTGCTTCTCTCTGACAGTATGATGGACCATTACAAAGGGGCGGGACTTAGTGACGGATCAACTCTAGTTGGTTGGTCAGGTGATTGATTTGATGAGACAGGTAATCTATCTGATCAATAGTTCTTCCTGTTTGGTGGTGATGAACCTTTAGACCATTGAAACAAATGAAAAACACATTAAAACAAATCAGTAGAGACAACGGAGTCACACTTAAAGACCTTCTTAACCTGAGACTTCAGTTTCATATCTTGTTCTTCTTCATCAGTGTGATCAATTTTCAGTATTGATGAAGAGTCAGTGTGTTTCTATTGATGTTGGTGCAGATTTTAATGTATTTATTTTGCATGAATTATTGTATTATTGTGTTGTGGTTCAGATACAGTAATGATGAAGTGGTTATAAAGTATTGATGAGGTACTGATGTAGTATTGATACTGTGCTGCTGTAGTTCTGATGTTTTAAACATAAAGATGATCTTACAGCTGTTCTCAGATCAAATTCTTTCCTTTATGTCTCAATCTGTTGAATGTCACACACTTGAACGATGATCTTATCTTCTTACAGTCTTTGCAGATGTTGTTGGTTCCAATTTTTTCGGACCCAGACTGATGACTCAGCTCTACTTAATGTGTAAAACTGTATTTTTAATAGAATTTATATTTGATTTCCAAATTTCTGCTGACTTTTTAATATTTTATTTATCACTGACTTTGATCTCTCATCGTTTCTTCATGTGACTTTCATTGTTGTGTTTCCTGCTGTGCCTCGTTTTACTTGTTTTACTTCTGTTTTACCTCCTGTGTGCAATGCATGCAGGGTAATCTCATCCATCAGTATGCTGCTGATTATTGGTTCTGTCTGTCAGGTGGTGATGTCATCATGATGCTGCCGGTCTCCAGGTTTAAAGGTCAGCCAGTTGGCATGGTAACCACCTCAACACCCTGGCTGTCCTTCAGCAGTGACCCCGCCCCCCACTGGCTGTGGTTGTCCAGCTGGTCAGCAGCAACGTATCAGACCACGCCCCCTCTGGTATTCTACCCCCCAGCTATGTGGATACCTGAACACACACACCTTATACAGGTAATACACCTGATACAGGTAACACACCTGACACAGGTAACACACCTGAAACAGATACACACCTGATACAGGTAACACATCTGACACAGGTACCACACCTTATACGTGTAACACACCTGACACAGGTAACACACCTGACACAGGTAACACACCTGACACAGGTAACACGCCTGATACAGGTAACACACCTGACACAGGTAACACACCTGAAACAGATACACACCTGATACAGGTAACACACCTGAAACAGATACACACCTGATACAGGTAGCACACCTGACACAGGTAACACACCTGATACAGGTAACACACTTGATACAGGCAACACACGTGAAACAGATACACACCTGATACAGGTAACACACCTGACACAGGTAACACACCTTATACGCGTAACACACCTGACACAGGTAACACGCCTGACACAGGTAACACGCCTGATACAGGTAACACACCTGACACAGGTAACACACCTGATACAGGTAACACACCTGACACAGGTAACACACCTTATACAGGTAACATACCTGATACGGGTAACACATCTGACGCAGATAACACACCTGACATAGGTAAGACACCTGAAACAGGTAACACATCTGACACAGGTAACACACCTGACACAGGTAACACATCTGACACAGGTGACACACCTGACACAGGTAACACATCTTACACAGGTAACACACCTGACACAGGTAACACATCTGACACAGGTAACACACCTGATACAGGTAACACCCCTGATACAGGTAGCACACCTGACACAGATAACACACCTGACACAGGTAACACACCTGACACAGGTAACACACCTGATATGGGTAACACACCTGACACAGACAACACATCTGACACTGATAACGCACCTGACACAGGTAACACACCTGATAGAGGTAAGACGCCTGACACAGGTTGCACACCTTATACAGGTAACACACCTGACATAGGTAATGCACCTGATACAGGTAACACACCTGACACAGGTAACATACCTGGTACAGCTGACTAAACTTAGGTCTGATAAGATCAGTTTGATGTTCACCAGTCATTGTTAGAAAAGATTATCTCAGTGGTGTGATGTGACGTGTCTCTCGGTGAGTTCAGCCTCCTCTGCAGTTTGGTGATAAATCAGTGATCAGTTTGAACCGTTGTTAAAACACAGATCATTTCGGTGTCCGTCGTGTTAAATCTTCGGTGTGATGATAAGATCAGTGATCAGTTTGACGTTCACCAGTCGTTGTTAGGACACAGATTATTTTGGTCGTCTCTTTGTGAGTTCAGCCTCCTCTGCAGTCTGGAGATAAGATGAAACTTTAATGATCCCTGAGGGCAGAGTGAATAATTGTCTGTTAATTATTGGTGGCGTGTTAATTATCTCATGCAGCGCTTCCTTAAGTCTTTCTCCATAAACTCCAGTGATAGATTTTAACATCGTCTCCGCAGACGTTCTGATGTTTAAAGGTTGTTTGTAGTGAAGAAGAAGAGACGTGACACAGCGAGCTGAAACCTCGACCACACATTCTTGTGATTGACCTGAACGTTAAAATGAGACGAGTCTTTTATTTAAAATCTTCTTCATCTTGTTGAAAAGATCTTTTTCAAATATGATGATGATGATGATGATGATGATGTGTGTTCAGAGACCTTCATCTTTCTTCATCATTCTTTCTGCAGAGTACAAATGTCAGGGATGCCGCTGGGCTGTGGACAGACTGCCTGAGAGAAGACTGTTGTCTGTCTTCTGTCTGTCTGTCTGTCTGTCTGTCTGAACTCCACACTACACTCTACACCCGGTGTAGGCGGTTCTCAGCTGGTTGCCATAGCAACACCACCTCAACTGACATCAGTCTTTGTCAGTTGCAGTTTTTTTTTTTTACCGGCGGCCATTTTTATAAAATCTGATTCGACTAAAGAAAAAAAAAATTTATACAAATTTTGACGATAGTTTGATTTAAACTGTTTCCTGTTTGTGTGCGCCCAGCGGACGCCACTGACTCACCTGCTCTCTGCTGCAGTGTGTCACAGAGTGCTTTGGACTGATAAATAAAATTTATTATTATTATTATTATTATTATTATTATTAACTTGTGTCCTGGAAGACTCCGAGTCACGACACTGACTCTCAGTGTTGTTTCACCTGCCGGCTCACCCGTTACAGGTCTTTACAAACTGTCCTGTCAGCCCGTGGTTCTGCACCTGGGTTCTAACCACACCTTAAACACACATATGTACATACATATACCCCCGTGTATTTACACACACACACACACACACACATATATGCAAACAACTACTGGTTCTTCATGTGTCAGTGGTTCTCTGACTGTGGGTTTGGTTGTTTTGGTTCTAAGGGGATAAGGAACGAAGGAAAAGTGTGAAACCATCAGCTGTTTTTATTGTTCTAGTGGGAACGTCCGGCTGTTGAAGTGGTTCCTCTTGTCCCTCCGTTTTATGGCTCTCCACATCTTCATCCTCCTCATCCTCTCCCCAAGGTATATACACACACACACACACACACACACACACACACACACACACATTAGCATGATGCTAACTTGCTAACATGTTTGCAGCTAGCTGAAGGCTGGGTCTCACCAGACGAAATGGGCGTGTTTCAGAGGAGAGACAAACCCCTCCTCCTGACCAATCACAATCACATCATGCAGAGGCCAGTAAGACATGCCCCCAGGACACGACTGCTGCTGTCTCCTTCTCGAATCTCAGGTAGGAGATCATCTGACATAGCAGACATAGGAAACAAGGTCCTTTTTTAAGCCCCTCCTCCTGATTAATGTAAATCTAAATGTTTGGATTTGTTCATGTGTTTCCACCTACATGAGGTCGGTGGTGTATCACACAAAGGTCATGTGACATGTCATGTGGACCGTTTACGTGTTGTGTGTCCGTTCAGATCTGACGTTCTGTTTCCACCGCTCAGGTTCTGTTCAGAACACACACACAGAGACAGGAGAAAACTGATAGTCCGTCCAATCACAAGCTACTTGTGAGCTACTGAGCTCACTCTGGGAGCAGGAAGTTCTAGTTTACATTTGCATCATTTCCTGTTGGCGACCAATTAGCTGCCTTTATTCTGCTGCAAGTCGGCTGGAATTGAACCAGCGATTTTGGGAGGACAGATATATTTTGGGGATGCTGTATTCACGTCTGCCACGTTGCCATGACAACAGTGCTTGTTGCCAGGAGCTGATTGGCTGTGTGGCTCGCTGTTCAGAGAGATTGAATGTGTGTTTTTGCTGCAGAGACACACGCACATATAAAAGTGCTGTCAAATGTAATATGAAGATGATTGGTCAATTTAAAATCACCCAGTGGAGCATGATGGGAAATTTCTGCTGCTTCACATCTGAGACAGCAGACATGTTTGTGTGTTTTATCAAATGACTCAAAGCGACAGGGTCGGAGCTGAAGAAAAACACTGGTGACATTTGTATAGATATGATTTTAATCAGAAAATAAATCAGTTTGTTGTGTAAAAACAGAAACAAGAGAAGTTTCACTGATTAATTTACAACGATGGATCACTGAGAGCAACATGAACGTCACATCACTGGCAGCTGCTCTCTGCGCCATCTCAACATCCAAATCACAAAACACAATGTCATAATGACACAATAGTGAAAACAAAAAGTTTTGCAGCGACTGCAGTTTGTTTTCTTTGTGTTTTTTTGGTCATCATCATTCAACAGGTTTGTGTGCAGTTGATGCTAAGATCTTATCTACCATCTTATTCAGACTGAATCACATAAAGCCACACACGCGCTGACGAAAACATAATTACAAAGAATACAAACTGGTTCCTTGAGTTTGTCCGTTCTGAGCTACTGTAGAAACATGGCGATGAAACATGAGGACGACCCGCTCCCTCTGTAGATATAAAGGTCTCAGTCTAAGGTAACAAAAACGCAACAATACTTTTTTTTCATTATTTATGCATGTTAGAGACATTTTTCTGTGGTTGTGATAAGATGATGTCAGATATCTGACACAAGCTGATGCTCAGATGTCTCAGCTGGAGGTCGATCGTCCTGGTGTTTATCCACACTTTGTAGAGGTGTTTTTTCTGTCCTGGTGGGCAGGAACAGTCCCTTTTCTTTGGTTATCATGTTGAAATATCATCTAGAGATGAAAACTAAACCACTTAGTGATAATTCTGACCTGAGCTGACGGAGGAAGAGGGAAAAAAAGAAAACTAAAATTTTTAAGAGAACATTGAGAATTACAGTTTGTTTTTGTTTGTGCAGGTTCAGCGACCGAAAAAATCCCACACAGTCCATTTATGAATTTACCCGTCAGAGTTTAATTACAGAGTCATCTACTGGACGTCAGAGGAACTGCAGCTTCTCTTTATTTTCCAAAAAGAACAGGAAGAACAGCTGAATCATCAGGATGTCAGAAAGTCTGTTGAACTGGGCCGGACTGGTCCCCAATGTCGTCTCTTCTTATCGGTCATGTGTCTTTCAAAAACAGAAACCACTGGATGCTCTCAGTTCCCAGTTCTCAGTTAGTATTTGAGTTGTATGTTTTCCTCAGAAGCCTCTCTGTTAATTTGTTTGAGACGACGTTCACATACAGTCAGGAGCTCATGGAGATAAACACATGCAGATTAAATTTGCTTTTATTTTGGTGAACGTGGGCGTGTGTTCATGTTGTAGATGTTTTCTGGCAGGAACTCCGTTTCTCTTCACTTTACACCTTGTCAGGATCAATTTGTCTCAGAAGGAAACAGTCTGCATGTGAAATCCACCTCTGCTGAACCAGGACTGAAAATCACAAACAACAACAACACCTGTGATGTCTCAAACAACCAGCAATACCTCTAAAAACAATAACAACAACAACAAATAACAAAAGTCGTCATGTCTTCAACAACACTGCACCAGGAGGAACCCAGGGCCCTCTGCACCAGGAGGAACCCAGGGCCCTCTGCACCAGGAGGAACCCAGGGCCCTCTGCATCAGGAGGAACCCAGGGCCCTCTGCATCAGGAGGAACCCAGGGCCCTCTGCACCAGGAGGAACCCAGGGCCCTCTGCACCAGGAGGAACCCAGGGCCCTCTGCACCAGGAGGAGCCCTGGGCCCTCTATACCAGGAGGAAACCAGGGCCCTCTATACCAGGAGGAACCCAGGGCCCACTGCACCAGGAGGAACCCAGGGCCCTCTATACCAGGAGGAACCCAGGGCCCTCTGCACCAGGAGGAACCCAGGGCCCTCTATACCAGGAGGAACCCAGGGCCCACTGCACCAGAAGGAACCCAGGGCCCTCTATACCAGGAGGAACCCAGGGCCCACTGCACCAGGAGGAACCCAGGGCCCTCTGCGCCAGGAGGAACCCAGGGCCCACTGCACCAGGAGGAAACCAGGGCCCTCTATACCAGGAGGAACCCAGGGCCCACTGCACCAGGAGGAACCCAGGGCCCACTGCACCAGGAGGAACCCAGGGCCCACTGCACCAGGAGGAACCCAGGGCCCACTGCACCAGGAGGAACCCAGGGCCCTCTGCACCAGGAGGAACCCAGGGCCCACTGCACCAGGAGGAAACCAGGGCCCACTGCACCAGGAGGAACCCAGGGCCCACTGCACCAGGAGGAAACCAGGGCCCACTGCACCAGGAGGAACCCAGGGCCCACTGCACCAGGAGGAACCCAGGGCCCTCTGCACCAGGAGGAACCCAGGGCCCACTGCACCAGGAGGAAACCAGGGCCCACTGCACCAGGAGGAAACCAGGGCCCTCTATACCAGGAGGAACCCAGGGCCCACTGCACCAGGAGGAAACCAGGGCCCACTGCACCAGGAGGAACCCAGGGCCCTCTATACCAGGAGGAACCCAGGGCCCTCTGCACCAGGAGGAAACCAGGGCCCTCTATACCAGGAGGAAACCAGGGCCCACTGCACCAGGAGGAACCCAGGGCCCACTGCACCAGGAGGAACCCAGGGCCCACTGCACCAGGAGGAACCCAGGGCCCTCTGCACCAGGAGGAAACCAGGGCCCACTGCACCAGGAGGAAACCAGGGCCCACTGCACCAGGAGGAACCTAGGGCCCACTGCACCAGGAGGAACCCAGGGCCCTCTGCACCAGGAGGAACCCAGGGCCCTCTGCACCAGGAGGAAACCAGGGCCCTCTGCACCAGCGTAAGGTCTGACAGTCACTCTGAGGATTTCATCCTGGTACCTAACAGCAGTCAGGGTACTGTTGGCTCTGACATGGAGGTGTGTGTGACCCTCCAAGGATCTGCCTCCCCAGACCATCACTGACCCACCACCAAACCAATCATGCCACGTTCACCATTTCACACCTGTCACATGTGCTCAGTGTGAACAGACTGATTTTTCATTGTTGAGTCTTTTCTTCAGTTTCTGTGTGTGTGTGTGTGTGTGTGTGTGTGTGTGTGTATCAATGTGTTACCTGGCCACCGCCTACCCTGCCAAGTCCTCTACGGCCAACTAAGGGGTGCAAAACGGGCTGCTGGCGGCCAAAAAAGGCGCTACAAGGACTATACCAAAGACCTTTTTAAGTGCACTACCATCAACCCCACACAGCCTGAAACTCTGGCACTCGACCGATCAGCCTGGCAGGCCACCTGTGCCAGAGCAACCTCACACATACACAACAGTGATCAGCAGAGAAGGACCGAGAGACGTGCCCAGAGACAGGGCAGCCCGAATTCCCCCTACATCCAGGCTCCCCTGCCCTGACTGCAGATGGATGATTGGCTCACGTGTCGGCCTCGATAGCCACCTGAAGTGGCACAAGCAGCAACGTCGCTGAACCCCTCCCCCTCCCTGAAGCAAGTGTCATCATTGTACACGATGGACAGCTAAGAGAGATCAATGTGTTATATATTGTACAGTGTGTGTATTGTGTGGTGTTAGTGTATCAGTGTGTGATATATATTGAGGCAGATGTGTTGCAGGCTGCTCCGATGATGCTGTGTGAAATATAAACTGCAGATAATTAAAGTGTGGAGGGACGGATGAGACGTTTGTCTCTTGGTGAGGACTCGTCAACACGAGCGGAGCATCATGATGCGTTTACCATCTTTACACAGATGTTTTATTGTTGCTGTGATGCTGCTGCTGTCAACAGATTTAGGTCAGTGTTTCCTGAAAGGAGCACAAACATGTGGAGGCGGACTGATCTGCCAACACATCCATGGTACACACACGCACACACACACACACATCAACACACACACACACACACACACACACACACACACACACACACACACACACACACACACACACACACACACACACACACACACACACACACACATTAACACACACACACACACACACACACACACACACACACACACACACACACACACACACACACATACACACTGATCTGTACTCAAACAGTAAAACATGTTAAAACATGTGAGATCAGTCCAAGTGTCAGAGCAGTGTTTCTTCTCTTCATCACAAACAGAGCGTCTCATTGGTTCGTCACTTTATCTGTGTCAACGTTAATGTTCAGTTCATTTTTATTTTTTTCATTTTTCAACTTTCCCGAAAGGTGGCAGCACGGTGGTGTGGTGGTTAGCACTCTCACCTCACAGCAAGAGGGTTGCCAGTTCGATCCCGGGCGTGGGAGCCCTTCTGTGCGGAGTTTGCATGTTCTTCCCGTGTCAGCGTGGGTTCTCTCCGGGCACTCCGGCTTCCTCCCACAGTCCAAAGACATGCAGGTTAATTGGTGACTCTAAATTGTCCGTAGGTGTGAATGGTTGTCTGTCTCTATGTGTCAGCCCTGTGATAGTCTGGTGACCTGTCCAGGGTGAACCCTGCCTCTCACCCAGTGTCAGCTGGGATAGGCTCCACCCCCCCGCGACCCTCAAGAGGATGAAGCGGTTAGAAGATGAATGAATGAATGAATGAACTGTGTGTCTCTGTGTGTCTCTGAGAGTCTCTGTGTGTCTCTGAGTGTCTCTGTGTGTCTCTGTGTGTCTCTGAGAGTCTCTGTGTGTCTCTGAGAGTCTCTGTGTGTCTCTGTGTGTCTCTGAGAGTCTCTGTGTGTCTCTGTGTGTCTCTGAGAGTCTCTGTGTGTCTCTGAGAGTCTCTGTGTGTCTCTGAGTGTCTCTGTGTGTCTCTGTGTGTCTCTGAGAGTCTCTGTGTGTCTCTGAGAGTCTCTGTGTGTCTCTGTGTGTCTCTGAGAGTCTCTGTGTGTCTCTGTGTGTCTCTGAGAGTCTCTGTGTGTCTCTGAGAGTCTCTGTGTGTCTCTGAGTGTCTCTGTGTGTCTCTGTGTGTCTCTGTGTGTCTCTGAGAGTCTCTGTGTGTCTCTGAGAGTCTCTGTGTGTCTCTGTGTGTCTCTGAGTGTCTCTGTGTGTCTCTGTGTGTCTCTGAGTGTCTCTGTGTGTCTCTGAGTGTCTCTGTGTGTCTCTGTGTGTCTCTGAGTGTCTCTGTGTGTCTCTGTGTGTCTCTGTGTGTCTCTGAGTGTCTCTGTGTGTCTCTGTGTGTCTCTGAGTGTCTCTGAGAGTCTCTGTGTGTCTCTGAGAGTCTCTGTGTGTCTCTGTGTGTCTCTGAGAGTCTCTGTGTGTCTCTGTGTCTCTGTGTGTCTCTGAGAGTCTCTGTGTGTCTCTGAGAGTCTCTGTGTGTCTCTGTGTGTCTCTGAGAGTCTCTCTGTGTCTCTAAGTGTCTCTGAGAGTCTCTGTGTTTCTCTGTGTGTCTCTGTGTGTCTCTGAGAGTCTCTGAGAGTCTCTGTGTGTCTCTGTGTGTCTCTGAGAGTCTCTGTGTGTCTCTGTGTCTCTGTGTGTCTCTGAGAGTCTCTGTGTGTCTCTGTGTGTCTCTGAGTGTCTCTGAGAGTCTCTGTGTGTCTCTGAGTGTCTCTGAGAGTCTCTGTGTGTCTCTGAGTGTCTCTGTGTGTCTCTGAGAGTCTCTGAGAGTCTCTGTGTGTCTCTGAGAGTCTCTGAGAGTCTCTGTGTGTCTCTGTGTGTCTCTGAGAGTCTCTGAGAGTCTCTGTGTGTCTCTTTGTGTCTCTATGTGTCTCTGTGTGTCTCTGTGTGTCTCTGTGTGTCTCTGAGAGTCTCTGAGTGTCTCTATGTGTCTCTGTGTGTCTCTGAGAGTCTCTGTGTGTCTCTGTGTCTCTGTGTGTCTCTGAGAGTCTCTGTGTGTCTCTGTGTGTCTCTGAGAGTCTCTGTGTGTCTCTGTGTGTCTCTGAGAGTCTCTGTGTGTCTCTAAGTGTCTCTGAGAGTCTCTGTGTTTCTCTGTGTGTCTCTGTGTGTCTCTGAGAGTCTCTGAGAGTCTCTGTGTGTCTCTGTGTGTCTCTGAGAGTCTCTGTGTGTCTCTGTGTCTCTGTGTGTCTCTGAGAGTCTCTGTGTGTCTCTGTGTGTCTCTGAGAGTCTCTGTGTGTCTCTGAGTGTCTCTGTGTGTCTCTGAGAGTCTCTGAGAGTCTCTGTGTGTCTCTGTGTGTCTCTGAGAGTCTCTGAGAGTCTCTGTGTGTCTCTTTGTGTCTCTATGTGTCTCTGTGTGTCTCTGTGTGTCTCTGAGAGTCTCTGAGTGTCTCTATGTGTCTCTGTGTGTCTCTGAGAGTCTCTGTGTGTCTCTGTGTGTCTCTATGTGTCTCTGTGTGTCTCTGTGTGTCTCTGAGAGTCTCTGAGTGTCTCTATGTGTCTCTGAGAGTCTCTGTGTGTCTCTTTCTGTCTCTGTGTGTCTCTGAGAGTCTCTGTGTGTCTCTTTCTGTCTCTGTGTGTCTCTGGGTGTCTCTGAGAGTCTCTTTGTGTCTCTTTGTGTCTCTGTGTCTCTGTGTGTCTCTGTGTGTCTCTGAGAGTCTCTGTGTGTCTCTGTGTGTCTCTGAGAATCTCTATGTGTCTCTGAGAGTCTCTGTGTGTCTCTGTGTGTCTCTGAGAGTCTCTGTGTGTCTCTGTGTGTCTCTGAGAGTCTCTGTGTGTCTCTTTGTGTCTCTGTGTGTCTTTGTGTGTCTCTGAGTGTCTCTGTGTGTCTCTGAGAGTCTCTTTGTGTCTCTGAGAGTCTCTATGTGTCTCTGAGAGTCTCTGTGTGTCTCTGTGTGTCTCTGAGAGTCTCTATGTGTCTCTGAGAGTCTCTGTGTGTCTCTGTGTGTCTCTGAGTGTCTCTGAGAGTCTCTGAGTGTCTCTGTCTGTCTCTGAGTGTCTCTGTCTGTCTCTGAGTGTCTCTGTGTGTCTCTGAGAGTCTCTGAGTGTCTCTATGTGTCTCTGTGTGTCTCTGAGAGTCTCTGTGTGTCTCTGTGTCTCTGTGTGTCTCTGTGTGTCTCTGAGAGTCTCTGAGTGTCTCTATGTGTCTCTGAGAGTCTCTGTGTGTCTCTGTGTGTCTCTGAGAGTCTCTATGTGTCTCTGTGTGTCTCTGAGAGTCTCTGAGTGTCTCTATGTGTCTCTGAGAGTCTCTGTGTGTCTCTGTGTGTCTCTGAGAGTCTCTGTGTGTCTCTTTCTGTCTCTGTGTGTCTCTGAGAGTCTCTGTGTGTCTCTTTCTGTCTCTGTGTGTCTCTGGGTGTCTCTGAGAGTCTCTTTGTGTCTCTTTGTGTCTCTGTGTCTCTGTGTGTCTCTGAGAGTCTCTGTGTGTCTCTGAGAGTCTCTGTGTGTCTCTTTGTGTCTCTGTGTGTCTTTGTGTGTCTCTGAGTGTCTCTGTGTGTCTCTGAGAGTCTCTTTGTGTCTCTGAGAGTCTCTATGTGTCTCTGAGAGTCTCTGTGTGTCTCTGTGTGTCTCTGAGAGTCTCTGTGTGTCTCTGTGTGTCTCTGAGTGTCTCTGAGAGTCTCTGAGTGTCTCTGTCTGTCTCTGAGTGTCTCTGGGTGTCTCTGAGAGTCTCTGAGAGTCTCTGTGTGTCTCTGTGTCTCTGAGAGTCTCTTTGTGTCTCTTTGTGTCTCTGTGTGTCTCTGAGTGTCTCTGAGAGTCTGTCTCTGAGTGTCTCTGTCTGTCTCTGAGTGTCTCTGGGTGTCTCTGAGAGTCTCTGAGTGTCTCTGTGTGTCTCTGGGTGTCTCTGAGAGTCTCTGTGTGTCTCTGGGTGTCTCTGAGAGTCTCTTTGTGTCTCTTTGTGTCTCTGTGTGTCTCTGAGAGTCTCTTTGTGTCTCTGTGTGTCTCTGTGTGTCTCTGAGAGTCTCTTTGTGTCTCTGTGTGTCTTTGGGAGTCTCTGTGTGTCTCTGTGTGTCTCTGAGAGTCTCTTTGTGTCTCTGTGTGTCTCTGTGTGTCTTTGGGAGTCTCTGAGTGTCTCTTAAAGTCTCAGGGTGTCTCTGGCCCAATCCCAAACCGGCCCCTATCCCCTCGCCCTATTCACTCCCCCTCCGTTTGCGCGGTCACGCGGCGCTCCGCCATATTAAGGGCTGTCCCAAACCAATTATCGCTGAGTGCGAGTGGACTGCTCAGCCCGTAGATAGCGAGTCAGTGCAGGCTTCTGATGAGCCCAGCAGGAAGCGCAACATCACAATGGAGGAAACAACGTACAAATGAAAGAATTCCGTCTTTCTACTTCGTAAAATATTTTAGATCAAACACACACATTTGTTTTTCCTCACACTGACTTTACAGTCTCAAACAAACTCAGAATGTTTGGTGTCAAAAGATGAAAACCTCCACGTCCATATGCTCAAATAAACTATTTAAAACTGTCTAAAAAAATTCCTCATCCCATTCTCATTTTTTTTTTTATAAAAAATCTATAATTCTCTTATCAGACTTATCCAAGTTTATTTTTAATATAACTCATTTTAATTAATATTTAAATGGGTTTTTGTTTTGTTTTGTTTTTTGTTGTTTTTTTTTATAGCCTGTTGCTCTATTTTGCTTTCACAAAGCATCTGTCGGTTTCCATGGTTACATCTGCTTCCTTCTTCCGGTAGAGTGGCGAGGGCGTCCCATGGTATGGCTTCTCTTTCATACACTTCCCCTTAATCAGGAGTGCCCTCCACAGCTGGGAGTGTAACTTGATTTGGAGTGACACTGGGTAGTGAAGTGGTAGTGGGTAGGGAGTGGTTTGGGACTGGGCCTCTGTGTGTCTCTGGGTGTTCCTCAGGGTCTCACCTGGAGGTCAACATGTAAAGTCCTGGTCCTGGTCCTGGTGCTGGAGGACAGGGAGGAGGAGGAGGCCAACCAACAACATTTACAGAAAGTCTATCAGACCAAATAAAAACCTGTCCAGAGTCAAAAACATGTTCACTCTGTCATCATGTCTGTTTTTATCCTCTGTAATGTGAACATGTGATTTTTGTGTTTTAACCACACTGTGGTTAAAAGTTAAAGATTTTTTCAATTCTCAAGGCTTAATTCTTAAGAGAGCAGGAAGGACGTGTCTAGAGTGTGTGTGTGTGTGTGTGTGTGTGTGTGTCTTTGTTATGCCATGTTCACACTACATGACATTTCTGTCCATTCTGACATTCACTATGTCACATTACTTGATTGTGAAGCCATAAAATCGTGCCGTGACTTGGCCAACAGACATGACAGACAACACGATGGTACACACCAGTCACCCCAGGTCATCCTTCAATGATAATGTAAAAAGTGCCACCAGATGGGCAGAGCTACATTTGAAACACCGCACTGACGTCACTGAATCCTCCACAGGAAGTTCCTGCAAATGTTTCACAATAAATACCTGTTTAGAAAATGAAGGGATTCGCTCAGCTTCGAATTTGAAACAGAAACAGGAGGTGTTGCGGATTAAAAGTAAAATTAAAAATATAAAAATACAGAGGGAATAATAAATAATGGCCTGTTTCTAATGTAGTGTGTTTGAAATGAAGCTGGAAGCCTCTGCAGTTGTGGTCAGTGAAAGCCACTATATTTTAATTTTCTTACTTTATATCCTCCATTATGAATAAAGAACATTCTTTGCTAGCCTGATGATAATGGCAGTACTCAGCGTCTTCATAAAGTGCCTCTGCTGTTTCCTTTTTACTCTGTGTGCTAACGTCCCTACAGGAAATATCAAAAAGGCTGGGCTGTTGTTGTCCTACAGTTTCCATGGCAACAGACCACTCTGTGCTCCTATTGGTCAAAGTGACGGCTGAGACGGGAGAAGTCATGGAAGACAAAAAGAACATCAAACATGCTAGACTTTATGTTGGGACGTTGTGAGGCGTCCCAGACATGGCTTCGGTTGTCGTCTACTATGACACACTACACGAGATAAAACCATGGATTATCATGTACGACACTCGTTCACGATCCATGCCATCACTGTACGACGTTGTGTCGTGCTGAAACCAGGCTGATATCATGTAGTGTGAACCAGGCATTACAGTGTGTGTGTGTGTGTGTGTGTGTGTGTGTGTGGGTGTGTGTGTGGGTGTTACAGTGTGTGTGTTGAAGCGCATGGTCTCAATTCATTGGTCCTTGAGTTCAGGTGTTGAGGTGTCGTTGAGCTGATGCAGACCAACATGATTGTGTGTGTCCAGGTTCTGTTAGAAGAGAACACACAACAAAGACAAGAGACTCTGAGAGAGATGACACCTCCTCCTCCTCCTGCTCCTCCTCCTCTTCCTCCTTATCGCCCCTGCAACTCCTCTCTGTGTCTCCTCTCCACCTGCCTCTCCTCACTGCTCCTCCTCCATCAGGTGAGTCTGTTTTCGTCTCCTCATAAGCATCTGATATTTCAGAATTTGTAATCTGGATTAAGATGATCCAGATGATGAAATCTGGGACCAGGTGTTCAGACGTAATCTGATCAAATCTGGGTTTTATGATCAGATCAAATCCTGAAAATAAGATGTTTAAAGAAAAATAAGATTCTGAAATCAGATGAGATCGTGATCCAGTGATGGTGTAATCCAGCATTGATGTGATCCAGTGATGGTTTGATCCAGTCATGATGTGATCCAGTGATGGTGTGATCCGGTAATGATGTAATCCAGTGATGATGTCATCCAGTAATGATGTCATCCAGTGATGATGACATCCAGCAATGATGTCATCCAGTGATGATGTGATCCAGTGATGATGTGATCCAGTGATTGTATGATCAAGTAATGATGTGATCCAGTAATGATATTATCCAGTGATGATGTGATCCAGCGATTGTGTGATCCAATAACGATGTGATCCAGTGATGATGTGATCCAGCGATGGTGTAATCCAGTAATGATGCAATCTAGTGATGATTTAATCTGGTGATGATGTGATCCAATGATGATGTAATCTAGTAATAATGTGATCCAATGATGACGTACTTTGGTAATTGTGTGATCCAGTGATGGTGTAATCCAGCAATAATGTGATCCAGTGATGGTTTAATCCAGCAATGATGTGATCCAGTGATGGTGTAATCCAGTAATGATATGATCTAGTGATGTGTAATCCAGCAATGATGTGATCCAGGGATGGTGTAATCCAGTGATGATTTGATCCAGTGATGATGTGGTCCAGTGATGGTGTAACCCAGCAATGATGTGATCCAGCGACGGTGTAATCCAGTGATGATGTGATCCAGCGATGACGTGATCCAGTAATGATTTGATCCAGTGATTGTGTGATCCAGTGGTGATGTGATCCAGTAATGATTTGATCCAGTGATGGTGGAATCCAGTGATGGTGTGATCCAGTGATGGTGTAATCCAATGATGATGTGATCTAGTGATTGTGTAATCCATTGATGATGTGATCCAGTGATGGTTTAATCCAGTGATGATGTAATCCAGCGATGATGTGATCCGGTGATGATGTAATCCAGTGATAGTGAGATCCAGTGGTGGTGTAATGCAATAATGATGTATAGAATTAGAAGTATGACTAATGATGACAGCAGCAGCAGGAGGCATCTGGCAGGACCACGGCAGCAGCACAACCACACACGTCACGCTGTCCAGGCACCGCTGTGATATGAGTTAATCTGAGAGATTAAGAGAGAGAGAGAGAGAGAGAGAGAAGGAGAGAAGTCAGCCTAACTAGGGGCTGGTACAGGGCAAGCCTGAGCCAGCCCTAACTATAAGCTTTATCAAAGAGGAAAGTCTTAAGTCTAGCCTTAAATGTGGAGGGAGACAGTGTCTGCCTCCCGGACCGTAACAGGAAGATGATTCCACAGGAGAGGAGCCTGATAGCTGAAGGCTCTGGCTCCTGATCTACCTTTGGAGACTTTAGGGACCATGGCGTCTTTATGACTAAAATATGAAGATGAGGATGAAGAGTTCCACGTGTTCGTTGAAATCTGCTGTTAATATTTAATTTCAGAGAGTCTGCAGAGGAGAACCATCAACCTGGTTCACCCCTTAACTGGTTCCAGCGGTTCCATTAGTTAAACTGGTTCCACTGGTTCCACTATTCAAGTGGTCAGTGTAGTGAGGAGGGCTCATGTGAACACCTGAGAACTTGTTGATAAACAGTCGGAGCTGTTGTTGTTTCATAGTTTAAATATTTCACTGCTGCAGTTCATAAAAACTCTGATTCATTAAACCGCTGATAAAAACTTTATTTCCACAGCTGCTTTCAAACAATAGGCTCGTTCAAGATGAACCAGGCCTGCGCAGATTCGTTCATCGGTGATTGCCGCACAATGCATGCCGGTTAGTTTTGTGTCTGACTTCATCCCGACTTGTTCTGATGTATTATAAAAGTGGACAGCGATAATCTTGCAGTAGTGAGGTGGCCAGAGTTTTTAGAGCCATGCGCTGCAGTTGCTCTCCACCGATTGTAAGAACCAGGGCATGATGGGAAACACCTGGCTCTCACCTGATCTAACAGCTGATTGGTTTGATGTTGACTCAACAATATGACATTTTAGATAAACTTTTTATTTTAGCTGAATTTCATTGATTTAAATTTTATTCGTCTGATTTGAAGTTTATTCTGTGAACAGAAAACATGTTGTGTGACTGATGGTGAAGTTTAGTCATCACAGACTAAATACATTCATCATAAACTATACAGAGTCTATGTATTAATATTGGACTGTTATTGAAGTATTTAACATCACAGAGACTGGTGGTCAGTGAGATATGAGAATTCTTAAACTAACATCTGTACAGATGTGAAGCTCTGACTGTATCTGACTGATGTTTAATGAAAACTGTTTTTTTTCCCTCTGAACATATATGTATATATATATATATATATATACATGATAAAAACATCAGAAACAACAAATCCCACTAAAATGTTTTTAATAAACCAAAAACTCATTCTCAGTGACGTCAGAAAGTTGTCCTAAGAATTAAACCTCACTGTGGGTCTCATCTGTGTGTCGGGCACGACTTAACACTAGGACCGCCAGGATTACAGAGCCCCTCCAAGCGCCGCAATGGTCTGCCTGACCGTCATATGTAACTTCATTGTTTATGCTGCCCGTGTGCTCAGAAGCACACAAAAAATGCATTTTTGAGTAATTCCCGAGAAGTTATGATAAAATAAAATAAAATATTACAGACTATAGAATAGGACTGACAACCTCTCCAGTGTCTCATGTCAATTAATTAACACTATTTGTCAGCTTTTTATAATGCCTTTTTTTTCTTGCTGCTGCACTGCTGATGCACTGTGTCTCCAGTTGAAAGTGGTGATTTGCTAAAGACATTCTACAATAATAAGTTAAATTAACTTTTGATCTATAATATTGTTGGCTATATTTCGCATTTTAATTAAAAAAAAAACCTTAAAAATAAAAGAAATAAACACCGAAATAATTAGTGGAAACTTTGTTTTTAGTGACACTGCTTCTCTCTGACATACTAACACACACACACACACACACACACACACACACATTGAACACGCGATTGAATGAATGAATGAACATTGGAAGTGGTTCAGCTGCAGTCCCGCCGGCTGGCGCGGTCACTGTTGAGATTACATTCATTTTTTATGATGAACAAAATGTTTTTTTATTGACCATATGAATGGTTTTGTTTTCAAATAAATATTTGGAAACGAAAATGTATGCCTTGGTGTACTTTTACAGAGTTTTGCAATATGTATAGCCACCTGTATGTATCAAAATGTATGATTTTCAGCAGCGGTCTGTGTGTGCTCAGAATTCTAGCGTGTTTCATTTTTGTAACTTAAAGGCTTCAGAAAACATACAAGACACATTTTTAGGAAAAGTCATAGGAAGAGAAGCTTGTAGGTTTTATCTAAACAGAGTTAATTGCATTATAAAAACCCAAACAGTCTGTCAGACTGTCGTGGCGGTTCTAGTGTTAAACATGCCGTGAAAAAACCAAACCACCCTCTGATTGGTTCTGTGGGTTTTTTTCTGAAATCTGACAGGTGACAATGACGAGAGGTTTCTGTGAAAATTTAGGATTTAAGATCAAAACTTTTTTATAGTGAGTCGTCAAAATTGAAACTGTTTCACTTCTGTCTCACCTCCACTTCCTCCAGTGACCTGTATTCTTGTGACAGCTGCATTGTGGGACTTGTGGTCTTTTTGCAGCTGCATTATAGGACCTGTAGATTTGTTACAGCTGCATTATGGGACTTGCAGTCCTGTCAAAGCCTCCGTCTCTCTGACAGTTTATAGCAGCCCTTCATCTCTCACAGACTCTCCTCCTCCTCCTCCTCCTCCTCCTCAGTCTTTGTTCTTTATTGTTTGGCGTCTCTGTTGTTGACTTCTAATCGTTGCCAATTAAAATCCGGCTCTTGTTGATTTCATGCTGTTTTCAATCTGCAGCAGCAGCATCGTCTTTGGTTTCCTGCAGCAGTGAAACAAATCTGCAGCTCAGCGTGTCATCATTGGAAATACACACAAACATGGACAAATGATTAACAGCAGCACGAAGCAGGAATAACCACAGAAGAAGAAACAGGTCAAAACCACAAGTCTGCAGAGACACAGATGTTCTTTGATTCATTCATTCATCGGATGATTCAGAAAGGAGGTTCTCAGGATTTTCTCAGGATGTTTTCTGGAGGTTCTCAGGATGTTCTCTGGAGGTTCTCAGGATGATCTCAAGAGGTTCTCAGGATGTTCTCGGGAGGTTCTCTGGAGGTTCTCAGGAGGATCTCTGGAGGTTCTCAGAAGGTTCTCAGGATGTTCTCTAGAGGTTCTCAGGATTTTCTCATGATTTTCTCTGGAGGTTCTCAGGATGTTCTCAGGATTTTCTCTGAAGGTTCTCAGGATGTTCTCTAGAGGTTCTCAGGAGGTTCTCAGGATTTTCTCAGGATGTTCTCTGGAGGTTCTCAGGATGTTCTCAGGATTTTCTCTGGAGGTTCTCAGGATGTTCTCAGGAGGTTCTCTGGAGGTTCGCAGAAGGTTCTCAGGAGGTTCTCGGATGGTTCTCAGGTTGTTCTCAGAAGGTTCTCAGGATGTTCTCAGAAGGTTATCAGAAGGTTCTCAGGATGTTCTCAGAAGGTTCTCAGGATGTTCTCTGAGGGTTCTCTGGATGTTTTCTGACATCAGAGGCTCCTCACTTTCAACATGTGACTGACATGATGAACTAAAATCGTCCTGGGTCTTAATTCATGTGGCGCCGTCATTGTGATGAACTTCCTGTTTCTTGTTAATGATACAAATTTACATCAAAATCTAAAAATAAGTTTGTTTCATTTCACACATCTGTTGTTGTTTCACCATCTGACACACTCATTAACTCACTCAGTATGTGTGTTACAGTGTGTGTGTGTGTGTGTGTGTGTGTGTGTGTGTGTGTGTGTTCTGCTGTTTTGTGAATAATAAATGATTCATCAGCTTTTATAAAATGTAAAGCAGCTCGTTACAGCAGTGTGTGCTTATGCTGTGTTTGATTATCCTGAAACTGTGTGTGTGTGTGTGTGTGTGATTTCTCAGAGGCATTGTTTAATCTCTTACCCACAATTCCCTGCTCCTCTGATCCAGACCTGTGTGTGTGTGTTTGATGAGGTAATGAGTTCTGAATAGAGCTGGTAAGGTCACACACTAAGGGCTACAGACAGACAGAGGGAGGGACTACAGACAGACAGACAGACAGACAGACAGACAGACAGAGGGAGGGGCTATGGGCAGACAGACAGAGGGAGGGAGGGGCTACGGGCAGACAGAGAGAGGGAGGAGCTACAGACAGACAGACAGACAGACAGAGGGAGGGGCTACGGACACACTGTAGATATGAGGAGGTCCTGACCAGGTGTGTGAAGTCAGACCAGGTGTGTGAAGTCAGACCAGGTGTATGAGGCTAGACCAGGTGTATGAGGCTAGACCAGGTGTGTGAGGTCTGACCAGGTGTGTGAGGCTAGACCAGGTGTGTGAGGTCAGACCAGGTGTGTGAAGTCAGACCAGGTGTATGAGGCTAGACCAGGTGTATGAGGCTAGACCAAGTGTGTGAGGTCAGACCAGGTGTGTGAAGTCAGACCAGGTGTATGAGGCTAGACCAGGTGTGTGAGGCTAGACCAGGTGTGTGAGGCTAGACCAGGTGTGTGAGGTCTGACCAGGTGTGTGAGGTCAGACCTGAAGTGTGAGGTCAGATCTGAAGTATGGGGTCAGACCAGGTGTGTGAGGTCAGACCAGGTGTATGAGGCTAGACCAGGTGTGTGAGGCTAGACCAGGTGTGTGAGGCTAGACCAGGTGTGTGAGGTCTGACCAGGTGTGTGAGGTCAGACCTGAAGTGTGAGGTCAGATCTGAAGTATGGGGTCAGACCAGGTGTGTGAGGTCAGACCAGGTGTGTGAGTTCTGACCAGGTGTGTGAGGTCAGACCTGAAGTGTGGGGTCAGACCAGGTGTGTGAGGTCAGACCTGGAGTGTGAGTTCTGACCAGGTGTGTGAGGTCAGACCTGGAGTGTGAGTTCTGACCAAGTAAGTAAGGTCAGACCTGGAGTGTGAGTTCTGACCAGGTGTGTGAGGTCAGACCTGGAGTGTGGGGTCAGACCTGGAGTGTGAGTTCTGACCAGGTGTGTGAGGTCAGACCTGGAGTGTGGGGTCAGACCTGGAGTGTGAGTTCTGACCAGGTGTGTGAGGTCAGACCTGGAGTGTGGGGTCAGACCTGGAGTGTGAGTTCTGACCAGGTGTATGAGGTCAGACCAGGTGTGTGAGGTCAGACCTGGAGTGTGAGGTCAAACCAGGTGTGTGAGGTCAAACCAGGTGTGTGAGGTCAGACCAGGTGTGTGAGGTGAGACCAGGTGTACGAGGCTAGACCAGGTGTGTGAGGTCAGACCAGACCTTACAAAAAGCCTGACCATCACCTGACCTTCTGACAGAAAGCCTGACATCACCTGACCTTCTGACAGAAAGCCTGACATCACCTGACCTTCTTACAAAAAGCCTGACATCACCTGACCTTCTTACAAAAAGCCTGACCATCACCTGACCTTCTTACAGAAAGCCCCGAAGGCAGAGATCACACACAGCTGGGACAGAGACGACGTCTTTTTTTCTTCTCGTAAATTCTTTAATCTCTTAAATTCAGACTTTCTTCTCAAAGTATCCCTCCCCCCCTCCTCCTCCTCTTTGTACATTTCTAATGTAATCTTGTTTCAAACAAAGACGCATTTCTCTCTGCAGGTGTCACAGCCAGGCCCACTACATGAGTCTAAGAATTTTGTGTTGAAAACACACACACACACACACACACACACACACACTGTGTCAGTAAAAACCTCCTGATCTGTGTTGTGCTCAGGAGCAGTTTGATAAAGTGACTCTATAAACTGAGACCAGAGCTTTATTGAACACAGACACAGACACACACACACACACACACACACACACACAGTGCTCCAGGGTGTAATTGGGTGTTTTCAGGAGGACAGCTCATAGCTCATCTTTACAGGCTTCTGCTTTATGCTGCAGACACACACACACACATACACACACACACACACATACACACACACATTGAGCTCAGTCTTTATTGATAACCAGGTGATTGATTAAAGAAGCTGAAATTGAGGTAATTTACCAAAGGAGCCGTTACAGTGTGTGTGTGTGTGTGTGTGTGTGTGTAGGTGTGAGATGTTCAGGTGTCGCCAGACGTTATAGATAAAGAGTCATGTGACAGTTTGGGCCCAGCAATTTACTTTTACCGTGAGTTTCAGATGAAGTGATCTCCAACAGACATGACATTAAAGATGAGTTAGTTAGTTTTGTAAAATTTTAGAGTAAAAAAAAAAAGAAAGGAGCACCGTCAGAAAGTCTGAACAGTGAGACAGCTGAGCAGTGAGACAGCTGTCCCCAGGGTCTCTTGTTGACGGTGATGGTGAGAACAGAGCAGGTGACTCCTGACAGCTTGTCCCAACACTCAGCAGCGATGGGCTCCTCTAAACAGCTGCCTGCACTCTGAACACTCAAAGACCTGATGAAGACTAGAGGAAGATAGCAAAGTGTTTTCAGGGAGTTGTTCCCTCACTTGGTCATGTCATTAAGAAATGGACGTTAACAGGAGTTAACAGGTCAAAGTGAAAGCTTTGTGAGAGAGCTGCTCATAGGATCATTAGAAAGGAAGAGTGGTGGTGCACTGTTCTACTGTGCAGACACACCTGGACAGATATGACCTTCATGGAAGAGTCATCACAAGAAAACCTTTCCTGTGTCCTCACCACAGCTGAAGGTTTGATCACGCCCCTCACAGTCCCCCGACCAAACATCTGTGGATAGAGATCAAAGAGCAGAGCATGAAGATGGCCGAAGAAGAAATCCTCCAAACAAGAACTGAAAGGCTCTGAGCTGGATTCAAACAGGGTTTAGAAGAAGGGGGCACTACTGAGCACTGACCATGCAGGGGGCCCAAACTTTGGCTTCAAGCCCTTTTTGTTCTCTGTTAAAAGATGAAATTAAAAAGTTTAACCTTGATTAAAATACTCCAGAAATGTTTCATCTTTAACTTCATGACTTCTGGAGATGAGGTCATCTTCTAATCGAACTACTCACAGGAAATTAAGTTTGGACCAAACTTTACCTGTGACTGTAGGTGTCAGTAGATCACATATTTAGGTGTCAGTAGATCATATATTTAGGATTCAGGTGTCAGTAGATCACATATTTAGGTGTCAGTAGATCATATATTTAGGATTCAGGTGTCAGTAGATCACATATTTAGGTGTCATTAGATCACATATTTAGGATTCATGTGTCAATAGATCATATATTTAGGTGTCAGTAGATCACATATTTAGGTGTCAGTAGATCATATATTTAGGATTCAGGTGTCAGTAGATCATATATTTAGGTGTCAGTAGATCATATATTTAGGATTCAGGTGTCAGTAGATCACATATTTAGGTGTCAGTAGATCATATATTTAGGATTCAGGTGTCAGTAGATCACATATTTAGGTGTCAGTAGATCACATATTTAGGATTCATGTGTCAATAGATCATATATTTAGGTGTCAGTAGATCACATATTTAGGTGTCAGTAGATCATATATTTAGGATTCATGTGTTAGTAGACCATATATTTAGGTGTCAGTAGATCATATATTTAGGATTCATGTGTCAGTAGATCATATATTTAGGTGTCATTAGATCACATATTTAGGATTCAGGTGTCAGTAGATCATATATTTAGCTGTCAGTAGATCATATATTTAGGTGTCATTAGATCACATATTTAGGATTCAGGTGTCAGTAGATCATATATTTAGGATTCATGTGTCAGTAGATCATATATTTAGGTGTCAGTAGATCATATATTTAGGATTCAGGTGTCAGTAGATCACATATTTAGGATTCAGGTGTCAGTAGATCATATATTTAGGTGTCAGTAGATCATATATTTAGGATTCATGTGTCAGTAGATCATATATTTAGGTGTCATTAGATCACATATTTAGGATTCAGGTGTCAGTAGATCATATATTTAGGATTCATGTGTCAGTAGATCATATATTTAGGTGTCAGTAGATCACATATTTAGGTGTCAGTAGATCATATATTTAGGATTCAGGTGTCAGTAGATCACATATTTAGGTGTCATTAGATCACATATTTAGGTGTCATTAGATCACATATTTAGGATTCAGGTGTCAGTGGATCATATATTTAGGTGTCAGTAGATCATATATTTAGGATTCATGTGTCAGTAGATCATATATTTAGGTGTCAGTAGATCATATATTTAGGATTCATGTGTCAGTAGATCATATATTTAGGTGTCATTAGATCACATATTTAGGATTCAGGTGTCAGTAGATCACATATTTAGGTGTCATTAGATCACATATTTAGGATTCAGGTGTCAGTAGATCACATATTTAGGTGTCAGTAGATCATATATTTAGGTGTCATTAGATCACATATTTAGGATTCAGGTGTCAGTAGATCATATATTTAGGATTCAGGTGTCAGTAGATCATATATCTAGGTGTCAGTAGATCAAATACTTAGGATTCAGGTATCAGTAGATCATATATTTAGGTGTCAGTAGATCATATATTTAGGTGTCAGTAGATCATATATTTAGGATTCATGTGTCAGTAGACCATATATTTAGGTGTCAGTAGATCATATATTTAGGTGTCATTAGATCACATATTTAGGATTCAGGTGTCAGTAGATCATATATTTAGGATTCAGGTGTCAGTAGATCACATATTTAGGTGTCAGTAGATCATATATTTAGGTGTCATTAGATCACATATTTAGGATTCAGGTGTCATTAGATCATATATTTAGGATTCATGTGTCAGTAGATGACATATTTAGGTGTCAGTAGATCACATATTTAGGTGTCAGTAGATCATATATTTAGGATTCATGTGTCAGTAGATCATATATTTAGGTGTCAGTAGATCATATATTTAGGTGTCAGTAGATCATATATTTAGGATTCAGGTGTCAGTAGATCATATATCTAGGTGTCAGTAGATCAAATACTTAGGATTCAGGTGTCAGTAGATCATATATTTAGGTGTCAGTAGATCATATATTTAGGATTCATGTGTCAGTAGATCATATATTTAGGTGTCATTAGATCACATATTTAGGATTCAGGTGTCATTAGATCATATATTTAGGTGTCATTAGATCACATATTTAGGATTCAGGTGTCAGTAGATCATATATTTAGGATTCATGTGTCAGTAGATCACATATTTAGGTGTGAGTAGATGACATATTTAGGTGTCAGTAGATCATATATTTAGGATTCATGTGTCAGTAGATCATATATTTAGGTGTCATTAGATCATATATTTAGGTGTCATTAGATCACATATTTAGGATTCATGTGTCAGTAGATCATATATTTAGGTGTCAGTAGATCATATATTTAGGATTCATGTGTCAGTAGATCATATATTTAGGTGTCAGTAGATCACATATTTAGGTGTCAGTAGATCATATATTTAGGTGTCATTAGATCACATATTTAGGATTCAGGTGTCATTAGATCATATATTTAGGATTCATGTGTCAGTAGATGACATATTTAGGTGTGAGTAGATGACATATTTACGTGTCAGTAGATCATATATTTAGGATTCATGTGTCAGTAGATCATATATTTAGGTGTCAGTAGATCATATATTTCGGATTCATGTGTCATTAGATCACATATTTAGGTGTCAGTAGATCACATTATTTAGGTGTCAGTAGATCATATATTTAGGTGTCATTAGATCACATATTTAGGATTCAGGTGTCAGTAGATCATATATTTAGGATTCAGGTGTCAGTAGATCATATATTTAGGTGTCAGTAGATCATATATTTAGGATTCATGTGTCAGTAGATCATATATTTAGGTGTCATTAGATCACATATTTAGGATTCATGTGTCAGTAGATCATATATTTAGGATTCAGGTGTCAGTAGATCATATATTTAGGTGTCAGTAGATCATATATTTAGGATTCAGGTGTCAGTAGATCATATATTTAGGTGTCATTAGATCACATATTTAGGATTCAGGTGTCAGTAGATCATATATTTAGGTGTCATTAGATCACATATTTAGGATTCAGGTGTCGTTAGATTACATATTTAGGATTCAGGTGTCAGTTGATCATATATTTAGGTGTCAGTAGATCACATATGTAGGATTCAGGTTTCAGTAGATCATATATTTAGGTGTCAGTAGATCACATATTTAGGTGTCATTAGATGACATATTTAGGTGTCAGTAGATCACATATTTAGGTGTCATTAGATCACATATTTAGGATTCAGGTGTCAGTAGATCATATATTTAGGTGTCAGTAGATGTGTGTATGAAGAGTGATCTCTGGTTTTGTCTCAGATTTTCTCATCAACCTGTTTTTCATTTGTCTCATTTGTCAGAATCAACAGTTTTGGTGATTTTACAAAAAAAGAAACCTTATCTCTCTGTTTTATTTAGTTTCATTTTTACTTCCCATTAGAATCTTTTTTCCTCTGCATCAGAACAAACCAGTAAATGAAGCCGCTGAGACATTTGTATTATCAGTTTTCAAACAAATCAAAACAGAAGAAAAAAATATAGAGTCATAGTAACTATATTAAAATCTTTGTTAAATAAATTTTAATAATGTGTCATAATTATTCTGAGTGATTTAAACTGGCACATTATAATTTAACTCTTATTTGTTTTTTATGAGATGTTATGGTGTAAACACAGACAATTATTATTATTATTATTAGGCTACTATTATTATTATTATTATTATTATTATTATTATTATTAGTGTTTGTGTAATTAATGTCTCTGAGAGGAGGAGTCAGTTTATATCTGGTGACACAGAGACAAAAATACCAAAATAAAAACAGTTAAAAACAGATTTTTTTTCTCAGCTGCTGATGAAAAAAATCTTCATTTATTTATTTATCGTTTCGTTCCTGATGATTAATAAATAAAAGACAAATGTGAATAAAACATGAATGAAAAGGTAAAACCACTGTAGTTTTAAATTTTTAAATCATAAAGAAAGTCAGGGAGTTCATATCCGTCATAAAAACATCAGATCAAACTGACGACACTCCTCCTTCTGCTGCTGCTGTTATTGATCATTGATTGGACTATGGGAGGATTATCGATCGGTTAGTCAGATTTCTGTGGGTTTGATCAGTAACATAACGCTTTTTTACTTAAAAATATTATGTTAACATCAAATTCAGAGTTTAAACATTCTAACCGCTTCATCCTCTTGAGGGTCGCGGGGGGGCTGGAGCCTATCCCAGCTACATCGGGCGAGAGGCAGGGTTCACCCTGGACAGGTCGCCAGACTATCGCAGGGCTGACACATAGAGACAAACAACCATTCACGCTCACATTCACACCTACGGACAATTTAGAGTTATCAATTAACCTAGTCCCCAATCTGCATGTCTCTGGACTGTGGGAGGAAGCCGGAGTGCCCGGAGAGAACCCACGCTGACACGGGGAGAACATGCAAACTCCACACAGAAGGGCTCCCACGCCCGGGATCGAACCGGCAACCCTCTTGCTGTGAGGCGAGAGTGCTAACCACCACACCACCGTGCCGCCCAGAGTTTAAACAGTGATGAATAAATTAATCAGATTATGGATCTTGAGGGGAAGTTAGTTGATGTTACAGCAGCACAGAGACAATAAGATTAATAAATAGATGAACGTTATATAGTTTATCAGTCTTAAACATGATGTTGCATTATGACATGAGGGGATAATGGTCTTTTGCAAAGCAAACCTTGTTCACTACTCCAATAAATAGGATGAACCTCAGTTACTGAAGACGTTAATAATAATAATGTTAATAATAATAACTTAGACTAATGTAGCGCCTTTCAAGAGACAACAACAAAAATAACAATCTGGAAACCAAGAGCCAGAGTGAACAGGTGTCTTTTCAGTGCAGACTGTCCAGTGTCGGCGCCTGACGAATCTCCGTGGGGAGAGAGTTACTGAGGGACGCAGCCTGAAGGACGGAGCTGATGCTGAGAGGATCTCAAATGATCACTGTCATATCTACTTCCTGCAGCTGGTGTGTTAGAAATGTCATCCTGTGGCGTCTGAAGGACGAACTACTGAAGGACCACACTCAGTGCCGATGTACTGAAGCTCCTGACTCTCCTCAGAGGAACCTGAAGCTGATGACTCGTCAGAGGAAGGACTGCTTCCTCTTTTACTCCTGTCAGCTCATTGGTCCCGTGATTGCAGCCTTTCAAAATATGTGGGGAATGCAGAACTTTGGGGACGGTACTTTTCACAGGCAAATGTACAAACTGTTTGTGAGAACAGTGTGGTG
Organism: Epinephelus fuscoguttatus; assembly: GCF_011397635.1. Lineage (NCBI taxonomy): Eukaryota > Metazoa > Chordata > Actinopteri > Perciformes > Serranidae > Epinephelus > Epinephelus fuscoguttatus. The sequence continues at coordinate 39,544,426 of NC_064771.1, read as the reverse complement.
GCGTAGTCAGACAGAAACCTGTTGTGGCACCTGAATTTCTTTCACACCGTAGTCACATCAGAACAAAGCTCAGAACCTGGAATCTTTTTATCTGTATTTGTAGGAAGCTGAAAAGTTCTGTTTGAGATGAACGTTGTGTGATCTCTAACGACCTCTTTCGTGCCAGCTCTGTCTTTGTCAGGGCCGCCCCTCCCTAAACGCAGAACATGCGCTGTGCGTAGGGCCTCATCTTCCATGGGGGGCCACATTTTGCGTGAGGGGACGCATTTGCGCATATGCGCATTGGATGCGCACATGTGCTACTGTGAGGCGCGCGTAGAATCAGCTCGAGGAAGGAGAGAAGAGACCTGACCGCCCATGCGTCGCTGCAATGATTGACAGCACTCGACATCTGAACAATAAGAGGGGTGCGCCGGCAGGCACTTGCAGAGCTGCAGCAGGTGAAGAGTTGTCGACATGTCGTCCAAAAGAGCCTCAGGAGTGTGTGCGGGGACGGGAGGTCGGGCGAGCTCCACGGAGAGGGGAGACCCGAGCCTCAGGGGTATATGCAGGGAGAGGGAGAAATATAGCTAAATAAGATGAAAATAGAAAAGAATGTCTCTGTATTTTATTTCTGTTTTCAGTTTTTAATTAAGGTGGGAGAGGCGGAGGGCTGAGGGAGATCAGACGCCTCCAGAGAGAGGAGAGGGAGAAATATAACAAAATAAGATTAAATAGGAAAAACCTGTCTCCCTCTTTTATTTTATTTGACTCATACAGCCAAACTACTGTATCTACAGTACATTTGTTATTGCCAATAAAGGTTGTCAAGTTAAATGGCAAGTTGTTGTACGGTCATTTTGTACCTATGATACATTTGGGATGGGGGCCTCCAAATAAAATTTTGCTTAGGGCCCCAATTTGGTCAGGGGCAGCCCTGGTCTTTGTCATCCTCTTTCCTCTGCCACGATGGCACTGACACAACGTTCTGCACCCAGTACCTGTCAGTGCTGCAGAGACGATCTTTGTTGACACCTGGACTCACAGAATAAAACCAATCAACAAAGTTCAGGTCATCAACAAACTGTCCTTAAGTTATGTAACTTATTTTTATTAGGTTAATGGACACATTTCAGAGTGATCGTACGTCTCCTGTGTAACACAGTGTGGACTTTATTATCTGAAGACTGAAAGTAGTGTCAAATGTGAAGAAATAATAAACGGTACAATATTTTACATTCAGAGGGTTCACAGCTCTCTTTTTATTTTTCAGAAGAACCGTGGTCAAATCCTGTTTCCACCACTTAAAAAAAATACAGATGCTACAGAGCTACAGGCGCTACAGACACTACAGAGCTACAGACACTACAGACACTTCAGACACTACAAACATTTCAGACACTACAGAGCTACAGATGCTACAGACACTTCAGACACTACAGACACTTTAGACACTACAGATCTACAGACACTACAGATGCTACAGACACTACAGACACTTCAGACACTACAGAGCTACAGACGCTACAGACACTTCAGACACTACAAACATTTCAGACACTACAAAGCTACAGATGCTACAGACACTTCAGACACTACAGACACTTTAGACACTACAGAACTACAGACACTACAGACACTTACGACACTACAGAGCTACAGACACTACAGATGCTATAGACACTACAGACACTACAGACACTACAGATGCTACAGACACTTCAGACACTACAGACACTACAGAACTACAGACACTACAGACACTTACGACACTACAGAGCTACAGACACTACAGATGCTATAGACACTACAGATCTACAGACACTACAGATGCTACAGACACTACAGACACTTCAGACACTACAGAGCTACAGACGCTACAGACACTTCAGACACTACAAACATTTCAGACACTACAAAGCTACAGATGCTACAGATGCTATAGACACTACAGACACTACAGATGCTACAGACACTTCAGACACTACAGACACTACAGAACTACAGACACTACAGAAGCTATAGACACTACAGACACTTCAGATGCTACAGACACTACAGACACTTCAGAGCTACAGACACTACAGATGCTAAACACAACAAACGCTATAGACACTACAGACACTACAGACACTTCAGACACTACAGAGCTACAGACACTACAGATGCTACAGATGCTACAGACATTACAGACACTACAGAGCTAAAGACACTACAGACACTACAGACACGTCAGAAGCTATAGACACTACAGACACTACAGAGCTACAGACACTACAGACGCTATAGACATGACAGGCGCTACAGACATTACAGACACTACAGAGCTAAAGACACTACAGACGCTACAGATACTACAGAGCTACAGACACCACAGACACTACAGAGCTACAGACACTACAGATGCTAGAGACATTACAGACACTACAGACACTACAGATGTTACAGACACTAGAGACACTACAGATGATACAGACACTACAGACACTACAGATGTTACAGACACTACAGACACTACAGATGATACAGACACTACAGACACTACAGATGTTACAGACACTACAGACACTACAGATGATACAGACACTAGAGACACTACAGATGATACAGACACTACAGATGATACAGACACTAGAGACACTACAGATGATACAGACACTACAGACACTACAGATGATACAGACACTACAGACACTACAGATGATACAGACACTAGAGACACTACAGATGATACAGACACTACAGATGATACAGATGATACAGACACTACAGATGATACAGACACTACAAATGATACAGACACTACAGACACTACAGATGATACAGACACTAGAGACACTACAGATGATACAGACACTACAAATGATACAGACACTACAGACACTACAGATGTTACAGACACTAGAGACACTACAGATGATACAGACACTACAGATGATACAGACACTACAGACACTACAGATGTTACAGACACTACAGATGTTACAGACACTACAGATGATACAGACACTACAGATGATACAGACACTACAGACACTACAGATGTTACAGACACTAGAGACACTACAGATGATACAGACACTACAGACACTACAGATGTTACAGACACTACAGACACTACAGATGATACAGACACTAGAGACACTACAGATGATACAGACACTACAGATGATACAGACACTAGAGACACTACAGATGATACAGACACTACAGATGATACAGACACTAGAGACACTACAGATGATACAGACACTACAGATGATACAGACACTACAGACACTACAGATGATACAGATACTAGAGACACTACAGATGATACAGACACTACAGATGATACAGATGATACAGACACTACAGATGATACAGACACTACAAATGATACAGACACTACAGATGATACAGACACTACAGATGATACAGACACTAGAGACACTAGAGACACTACAGATGATACAGACACTACAGACACTACAGATGATACAGACACTAGAGACACTACAGATGATACAGACACTACAGATGATACAGATGATACAGACACTACAGATGATACAGATGATACAGACACTACAGATGATACAGACACTACAGACACTACAGACACTACAGATGATACAGACACTACAGATGATACAGACACTAGAGACACTACAGATGATACAGACACTACAGATGATACAGACACTACAGATGATACAGACACTACAGATGATACAGACACTAGAGACACTACAGATGATACAGACACTAGAGACACTACAGATGATACAGATGATACAGGCACTACAGATGATACAGACACTACAAATGATACAGACACTACAGATGATACAGACACTACAGATGATACAGACACTAGAGACACTACAGATGATACAGACACTACAGATGATACAGACACTACAGACACTACAGATGCTACAGACACTAGAGACACTACAGATGATACAGACACTACAAATGATACAGACACTACAGATGATACAGACACTACAGACACTACAGATGTTACAGACACTAGAGACACTACAGATGATACAGACACTACAGATGATACAGACACTACAGACACTACAGACACTACAGACGATACAGACACTAGAGACACTACAGATGATACAGACACTACAGATGATACAGACACTAGAGACACTACAGATGATACAGACACTAGAGACGCTACAGATGATACAGACACTACAGATGATACAGACACTAGAGACACTACAGATGATACAGACACTACAGACACTACAGATGATACAGACACTACAGATGATACAGATGATACAGACACTACAGATGATACAGACACTACAAATGATACAGACACTACAGATGATACAGACACTAGAGACACTACAGATGATACAGACACTACAGATGATACAGACACTACAAATGATACAGACACTACAGATGATACAGACACTACAGATGATACAGACACTAGAGACACTACAGATGATACAGACACTACAGATGATACAGACACTACAGACACTACAGATGTTACAGACACTAGAGAGACTACAGATGATACAGACACTACAAATGATACAGACACTACAGATGATACAGACACTACAGACACTACAGATGATACAGACACTAGAGACACTACAGATGATACAGACACTACAGATGATACAGACACTACAGACACTACAGATGATACAGACACTACAGACACTACAGATGATACAGACACTAGAGACACTACAGATGATACAGACACTAGAGACACTACAGATGATACAGACACTACAGACACTACAGATGATACAGACACTACAGACACTACAGATGATACAGACACTACAGATGATACAGATGATACAGACACTACAGATGATACAGACACTACAGATGATACAGACACTACAAATGATACAGACACTACAGATGATACAGACACTACAGATGATACAGACACTAGAGACACTACAGATGATACAGACACTACAGATGATACAGACACTAGAGACACTACAGATGATACAGACACTACAGATGATACAGACACTAGAGACACTACAGATGATACAGACACTACAGATGATACAGACACTAGAGACACTACAGATGATACAGACACTACAGATGATACAGACACTACAGACACTACAGATGATACAGACACTAGAGACACTACAGATGATACAGACACTACAGATGATACAGATGATACAGACACTACAGATGATACAGACACTACAAATGATACAGACACTACAGATGATACAGACACTACAGATGATACAGACACTAGAGACACTAGAGACACTACAGATGATACAGACACTACAGACACTACAGATGATACAGACACTAGAGACACTACAGATGATACAGACACTACAGATGATACAGATGATACAGACACTACAGATGATACAGACACTACAAATGATACAGACACTACAGATGATACAGACACTAGAGACACTACAGATGATACAGACACTACAGATGATACAGACACTAGAGACACTACAGATGATACAGACACTACAGATGATACAGATGATACAGACACTACAGATGATACAGACACTAGAGACACTACAGATGATACAGACACTACAGATGATACAGACACTACAGACACTACAGATGATACAGACACTAGAGACACTACAGATGATACAGACACTACAGACACTACAGATGATACAGACACTACAGACACTACAGATGTTACAGACACTAGAGACACTACAGATGATACAGACACTACAGATGATACAGACACTACAGACACTACAGATGTTACAGACACTACAGACACTACAGATGATACAGACACTAGAGACACTACAGATGATACAGACACTACAGATGATACAGATGATACAGACACTAGAGACACTACAGATGATACAGACACTAGAGACGCTACAGATGATACAGACACTACAGATGATACAGACACTAGAGACACTACAGATGATACAGACACTAGAGACACACTAGAGACACTACAGATGATACAGACACTACAGACACTACAGATGATACAGACACTAGAGACACTACAGATGATACAGACACTACAGATGATACAGACACTACAAATGATACAGACACTACAGATGATACAGACACTAGAGACACTACAGATGATACAGACACTAGAGACACTACAGATGATACAGACACTACAGATGATACAGATGATACAGACACTACAGATGATACAGACACTACAAATGATACAGACACTACAGATGATACAGACACTACAGATGATACAGACACTAGAGACACTACAGATGATACAGACACTACAGATGATACAGACACTAGAGACACTACAGATGATACAGACACTACAAATGATACAGACACTACAGATGATACAGACACTACAGACACTACAGATGTTACAGACACTAGAGACACTACAGATGATACAGACACTACAGATGATACAGACACTACAGACACTACAGATGTTACAGACACTACAGACACTACAGATGATACAGACACTAGAGACACTACAGATGATACAGACACTAGAGACACTACAGATGATACAGACACTACAGACACTACAGATGATACAGACACTAGAGACACTACAGATGATACAGACACTACAGACACTACAGATGATACAGACACTAGAGACACTACAGATGATACAGACACTACAGATGATACAGATGATACAGACACTACAGATGATACAGACACTACAGACACTACAGATGATACAGATGATACAGACACTACAGATGATACAGACACTACAGATGATACAGACACTACAGACACTACAGATGATACAGATGATACAGACACTACAGATGATACAGACACTACAGACACTACAGATGATACAGACACTACAGATGATACAGACACTACAGATGATACAGACACTACAGATGATACAGACACTAGAGACACTACAGATGATACAGACACTACAGACACTACAGATGATACAGACACTAGAGACACTACAGATGATACAGACACTACAGATGATACAGACACTACAGACACTACAGATGATACAGACACTAGAGACACTACAGATGATACAGACACTACAGATGATACAGATGATACAGACACTACAGACACTACAGACACTACAGATGATACAGACACTACAGATGATACAGACACTACAAATGATACAGACACTACAGATGATACAGACACTACAGATGATACAGACACTAGAGACACTACAGATGATACAGACACTAGAGACACTACAGATGATACAGACACTACAGATGATACAGATGATACAGACACTACAGATGATACAGATGATACAGACACTACAGATGATACAGACACTACAAATGATACAGACACTACAGATGATACAGACACTATAGATGATACAGACACTAGAGACACTACAGATGATACAGACACTACAGATGATACAGACACTACAGACACTACAGATTCTACAGACACTACAGACACTACAGATGATACAGACACTACAAATGATACAGACACTACAGATGATACAGACACTACAGACACTACAGATGTTACAGACACTAGAGACACTACAGATGATACAGACACTACAGATGATACAGACACTACAGACACTACAGATGTTACAGACACTACAGACACTACAGATGATACAGACACTAGAGACACTACAGATGATACAGACACTACAGATGATACAGACACTAGAGACACTACAGATGATACAGACACTAGAGACGCTACAGATGATACAGACACTACAGATGATACAGACACTAGAGACACTACAGATGATACAGACACTAGAGACACTACAGATGATACAGACACTACAGATGATACAGATGATACAGACACTACAGATGATACAGACACTACAAATGATACAGACACTACAGATGATACAGACACTAGAGACACTACAGATGATACAGACACTAGAGACACTACCGATGATACAGACACTACAGATGATACAGATGATACAGACACTACAGATGATACAGACACTACAAATGATACAGACACTACAGATGATACAGACACTACAGATGATACAGACACTAGAGACACTACAGATGATACAGACACTACAGATGATACAGACACTACAGACACTACAGATGTTACAGACACTAGAGACACTACAGATGATACAGACACTACAAATGATACAGACACTACAGATGATACAGACACTACAGACACTACAGATGTTACAGACACTAGAGACACTACAGATGATACAGACACTACAGATGATACAGACACTACAGACACTACAGATGTTACAGACACTACAGATGATACAGACACTACAGATGATACAGACACTACAGACACTACAGATGATACAGACACTAGAGACACTACAGATGATACAGACACTACAGACACTACAGATGATACAGACACTAGAGACACTACAGATGATACAGACACTACAGATGATACAGATGATACAGACACTACAGATGATACAGACACTACAAATGATACAGACACTACAGATGATACAGACACTATAGATGATACAGACACTAGAGACACTACAGATGATACAGACACTACAGATGATACAGACACTACAGATGCTACAGACACTAGAGACACTACAGATGATACAGACACTACAAATGATACAGACACTACAGATGATACAGACACTACAGACACTACAGATGTTACAGACACTAGAGACACTACAGATGATACAGACACTACAGATGATACAGACACTACAGACACTACAGATGTTACAGACACTACAGACACTACAGATGATACAGACACTAGAGACACTACAGATGATACAGACACTACAGATGATACAGACACTAGAGACACTACAGATGATACAGACACTAGAGACGCTACAGATGATACAGACACTACAGATGATACAGACACTAGAGACACTACAGATGATACAGACACTACAGACACTACAGATGATACAGACACTAGAGACACTACAGATGATACAGACACTACAGATGATACAGATGATACAGACACTACAGATGATACAGACACTACAAATGATACAGACACTACAGATGATACAGACACTAGAGACACTACAGATGATACAGACACTACAGATGATACAGACACTACAGATGATACAGACACTACAGATGATACAGACACTACAGATGATACAGACACTAGAGACACTACAGATGATACAGACACTACAGATGATACAGATGATACAGACACTACAGATGATACAGACACTAGAGACACTACAGATGATACAGATGATACAGACACTACAGATGATACAGACACTACAGACACTACAGACACTACAGATGATACAGACACTACAGACACTACAGATGATACAGATGATACAGACACTACAGATGATACAGACACTACAGACACTACAGATGATACAGACACTACAGATGATACAGACACTACAGATGATACAGACACTAGAGACACTACAGATGATACAGACACTACAGACACTACAGATGATACAGACACTAGAGACACTACAGATGATACAGACACTACAGATGATACAGACACTACAGACACTACAGATGATACAGACACTAGAGACACTACAGATGATACAGACACTACAGATGATACAGATGATACAGACACTACAGACACTACAGATGATACAGACACTACAGATGATACAGACACTAGAGACACTACAGATGATACAGACACTACAAATGATACAGACACTACAGATGATACAGACACTAGAGACACTACAGATGATACAGACACTAGAGACACTACAGATGATACAGACACTACAGATGATACAGATACAGACACTACAGATGATACAGACACTACAAATGATACAGACACTACAGATGATACAGACACTATAGATGATACAGACACTAGAGACACTACAGATGATACAGACACTACAGATGATACAGACACTACAGACACTACAGATGCTACAGACACTAGAGACACTACAGATGATACAGACACTACAAATGATACAGACACTACAGATGATACAGACACTACAGACACTACAGATGTTACAGACACTAGAGACACTACAGATGATACAGACACTACAGATGATACAGACACTACAGACACTACAGATGTTACAGACACTACAGACACTACAGATGATACAGACACTAGAGACACTACAGATGATACAGACACTACAGATGATACAGACACTAGAGACACTACAGATGATACAGACACTAGAGACGCTACAGATGATACAGACACTACAGATGATACAGACACTAGAGACACTACAGATGATACAGACACTAGAGACACTACAGATGATACAGACACTACAGATGATACAGATGATACAGACACTACAGATGATACAGACACTACAAATGATACAGACACTACAGATGATACAGACACTAGAGACACTACAGATGATACAGACACTAGAGACACTACAGATGATACAGACACTACAGATGATACAGATGATACAGACACTACAGATGATACAGACACTACAAATGATACAGACACTACAGATGATACAGACACTACAGATGATACAGACACTAGAGACACTACAGATGATACAGACACTACAGATGA
>NC_064771.1:39496378-39526378 GCF_011397635.1 Epinephelus fuscoguttatus | reverse complement strand
CAAACTCTTAACCAGTGCTGTGGGGACAAAACTCTTAACCAGGCCTGCGGGGACAAAACTCTTAACCAGGCCTGTGGGGACAAAACTCTTAACTAGGGCTGTCAGTACCAAACTCTTAACCAGTGCTGTGGGGACAAAACTCTTAACCAGGCCTGTGGGGACAAAACTCTTAACTAGGGCTGTGGGGACCAAACTCTTAACCAGGGCTGTGAGTACCGAACTCTGAACTAGGGCTGTGAGTACCAAACTCTTAACTAGGGCTGTGGGGACCGAACTCTTAACTAGGGCTGTCAGTACCCAACTCTTAACCAGGGCTGTGGGGACAAAACTCTTAACCAGGCCTGTGGGGACAAAACTCTTAACTAGGGCTGTCAGTACCAAACTCTTAACCAGGGCTGTGGGGACAAAATTCTTAACTAGGGCTGTCAGTACCAAACTCTTAACCAGTGCTGTGGGGACAAAACTCTTAACCAGGCCTGTGGGGACAAAACTCTTAACCAGGGCTGTGGGGACAAAACTCTTAACTAGGGCTGTCAGTACCAAACTCTTAACCAGTGCTGTGGGGACAAAACTCTTAACCAGGCCTGTGGGGACAAAACTCTTAACTAGGGCTGTCAGTACCAAACTCTTAACCAGGGCTGTGAGTACCGAACTCTGAACTAGGGCTGTCAGTACCAAACTCTTAACTAGGGCTGTCAGTACCAAACTCTTAACCAGGGCTGTGAGTACCGAACTCTGAACTAGGGCTGTCAGTACCAAACTCTTAACCAGGGCTGTGGGGACAAAACTCTTGACCCGGACTGTGAGTACCAAACTCTTAACCAGGGCTGTGGGGACAAAACTCTTTACTAGGGCTGTCAGTACCAAACTCTTAACCAGGGCTGTGGGGACAAAACTCTTTACTAGGGCTGTCAGTACCAAACTCTTAACCAGGGCTGTGGGGACAAAATTCTTAACTAGGGCTGTAAGTACCGAACTCTTAACTAGGGCTGTGAGTACCGAACTCTTAACCAGGGCTGTGGGGACAAAACTCTTAACTAGGGCTGTCAGTACCAAACTCTTAACCAGGGCTGTCAGTACCAAACTCTTAACCAGGGCTGTGAGTACCGAACTCTGAACTAGGGCTGTGGGGACAAAACTCTTAACTAGGGCTGTCAGTAGCAAACTCTTAACCAGGGCTGTGGGGACAAAACTCTTGACCAGGACTGTCAGTACCAAACTCTTAACCAGGGCTGTGGGGACAAAACTCTTGACCAGGGCTGTGGGGACAAAACTCTTGACCAGGGCTGTGGGGATGAAACTCTTGACCAGGGCTGTGGGGACTGTGTTGCATGACTCTGTATTTGGTGCTCTCTGATTGGTTGGGTGACAGTCATGTGATAGACCTCAGCCCTGCCCCTGGAGTGAGGTCGTGTACTGTAATTATAGTTGTCTGTGTTTCATCACTGTGGTGCTGATGGTGACAACTCTGTTTCTATGGCAACCCTGGCACTGCCTCTGCTGCTTGTGATTGGTCGTTCAGTCTTTTACATTTTATCTTTTATGCAAATGAAGACAAAAAAAAGAAAGAAATCGGATTATAGAGAAGAGAGAACGTTTAAACATTAGATGGAGACACTTCAAACGACTGAGCGCTACCTACTGCTGTGTGTGTGTGTGTGTGTGTGTGTGTGTGTGCAGACAAAGCTGTTTCACACACACATTCAAAGGCAGATGAATCGTCCTTTTATATCCGAACTGAAAACGAGTCAGAGACATGAAGAGGAGACGAAGGGAGGGGGTGCGTTTAGTTGAGATGATACCTGACGTACCTGTCAATCCTCTGCTGCCAGGTGGTCTTTGTGTGTGTGTGTGTGTGTGTGTGTGTGTGTGTGTGTGTGTGGTTAGACATTCCGACTTTATGTCCAAAAACACATTGGATCCCACATTTCCCACAATGCACCTGCAGAGTTTCTGTCATTACCTGAGAAGCAGCTTTCTGTGTGGTGGAGGTGTCTTTTTAACCAGATGAGTCACGCCTGACCTTCGACAACAACGACGAACTGCAGATAAACACACACACACACACACACACACACTGACTGCTTATGGTGTTTTTTGCATTTTAATGTGAAACTGATGACATCACCAGTGAGGAAGCAGAGAAGGACAAGGATCTGTCACCATCGGAGGAAGAAAACACAGTTTGTTTGTTTGTTTGTTTGTTTAGTTTAGTATACAGTTATTTAGAGCAGATGCCATCTGCTGGTAAATGATAGTGAGAACATATTTGTGTTGGAAAGTTAACAACTAGTGAAAGTTGAAAATAACTTTGTTTCATTCAGCAGCTCTTGCACTCCACCCCCATTTTGTAGCAAAAACACCTAAAATGACATACCCAAATTAAAATGACTGCAGCTTCTGAACCGCTCTGACTACATGCATGCATGAGGTCTTGTCAGAAAGAAAACTCTCTGAAGTTTGTTGTAAAAGTGTCACAAACACTCTAGGTGATACAGAGACAGAGTAATGGGCCTCTGAAGTCAGTAAAAAGTTGAAGATTTTGCCTAAAATAAAATAAAAAATGTGTTTCAGGATGAATAACTGTCTGTGGCTTCATCTGAGCAGGTAAATGACACTGTGGGGCTATAGGCACACTATCAATGAACACTTGCTTCAAATTTGAAGAAGACTGCTCAAAGTATGACCATTCTACAGTGTTTTTACCATGAAAAGATCCAGGCGGAGTCAAAAGAACAGAAACAGAGTGAGACTGCGAGAGAGAAAGTGAGAGCGCGCACACGCGCACAAGAGAAATGCGAGCAGACCTCCCGGACCAAAACATCAGTTTCCTCCTGGGAGAAGTTTGGCCGTCTGACACTGCTGCTCTCTTCTGCCATGGCGAATTGAGTAAACTCTCATTACGCCTTCGCGCAGTGCATTTAAGGGCGAGGAGAGGGGCTCATTTGATTGGTGTGATGTGTGTAAAACCCACTCCATGCCTTCTCTCCTCCCTCTTTCCAACTTGCGCCGGTAGGAGGGACGGAGGTGGGAAAGAGGAGTAGCTGCGCCAGGCGCACGATGTGCCAAACTTACAAAATCCGCCTGGCCACACCCAGTTGGCGAAGCGCAGGTGCACTGCGCCCCCGCCATGCCCGGTCTGCGAAACCAGAGCCCTGTGTGTTTAGGCTGCTCTGGTGTGACATCCATAAGAAGTGGGGGGGAGTCAAGATGGCGACCGAGACAGACGCAAGTTCTTGTGGCTGAGCAGTGTTTTACATTTCTATCCCTTGACATTACCTTTTGACTTCACATATGATGCTTTAAACACATGCAAATTATGTGTTAACAATCTCACAGTATTTCAAACTCCGGTTCTCCAGCTAATATCAAGTTAACTGCCTTTTCTACCGGATAGCAGCCAACCTCGCTCGGCTAAGCTAAAAATAGCTACACGTTGCTACTGTGTTTGTGGAGCATCACTTTCCATCTAAACATGATGCTAAACGAACAAGGAACGAAATGGAAAGATAAAAGAACTCCTCTCCACAAAGAAGGTATGATTTTTGAAGTGCCTCTAAATGCTCACACAACACAAGCGAGCTCTTCAGCTACTATTTCAGCTGCCGCCGTTACCCCTGTTGATGCTGACCACGATTATGCAGTCTCTGGGACTGACGCTTGTTACCAAAATGCCGACCTTATCCCTCTGCCAGAATCTGCTCCTGATACGCCAGTGAAACCAAAGGAAAAAAAAAAACAGAAAGCTGAAATGTCTCTTGCAGATTCACAGAACAACATTCTTGCCGCAATTAATGAACGAGCCGATAACCTGGAGGGCATGATCACCAGGAATGCAGTCGGCATTGAGGCCCTGAAGAAATCTGTTGATTTCGCCTTTGCAGAGGTTGAGTCATTAAAGACTAATATGAAAGTGGTCAAAACTGCCAATGAAAAGCATGACCAACAAATAGCAGATCTGCAAATCAAGCTTAATGAAGCTGAAAGGTACGGACGGAGATGGAACCTCAGACTCCATGGTGTCCCTGAGGGAAATGCATATTAAATAGATATTAAAGCCAAGGTTGTCAACATCTGCTGTACTGTGGTACCTGCCTCTCAGCAAAAAATCACAGATGACATTGACATTGTCCATCACCTAGGACAATACCAGGGAACCTCAAACAGGCCCAGAATGACTATTATTCATTTAACAAACAGATCTACAAGAGACCTTCTGTGGATGGCAAAAAAGAGCGAATACCTTAAAAAAAACAAGCTGAGGTTCGCCGAAGATTTGACTTCTGATGACAAAGCGACACAAAACAAGCTGTGGCCCATGATTGAAGCTGCAAAGAAAGAAGTGAAGAAGGCACGTTTTGCAGGTACCCATGTCATCATTGAGGGAAAGGAGGTATGTCCAGAGCAACTTAATCTGACCCAGATGGACACATCATCCGCTGGTGCTGCTTCCCACTCCTGAAGTCCCTGGGACCTCCTCCAAGATGACAAGCTGATGGACTACTGAAAACATATGCCTCAAGACCAAGGTGACATGATACAATCTTTGTTTGTTGATTGGAGCTGGGATGAAGATGGAGATTCTTTTTGCAAATGAAGATTCAAAAGGAAAAAAATACTCTTTTTGTTATTACCCACTGCCCTGGTGAAAGCGCACAGCTCTGCCCTCTGTCCTCTGATTACCACAGTTATAAACCAATCTCTTCAGACTGGCCATATAACATCTGCACTAAAAACAGCCATTATCAAACCACTTCTCAAGAAACCCACCCTTGACCCTCAGGTACTTGCAAACTGCAGGCCCATATCCAATTTGCCATTTCTCTCCAAACTTCTAGAGAAAGTAGTTGCCGGCCACATACAGGATCACCTCCAACACAACAACATCTTTGAAAAGTTTCAATCTGGCTTCCGCTCCGCCCACAGCACCGAAACAGCTTTACTGAGAGTTACAAATGATCTGCTGATGACTGCTGATTCTGGTTCACCATCCCTCCTCATCCTCCTCGACCTATCTGCAGCATTTGATACGGTCAACCATTACATACTGCTCCAGCATCTACATGACTCTGTTGGCCTCAGAGGCACAGCATTGAGCTGGTTTGAGTCCTACCTCACTGGCAGGTCAGAATACGTTGCCATGGGAGGATCAAGGTCTCGCTCACATGCTGTTGGCTGCGGGGTTCCACAAGGATCGGTGCTTGGACCCATCCTGTTTATTCTCTACATGCTCCCCCTCGGTAAAGTCATCAGACACTTCGGGATATCTTTCCACTGTTACACAGATGACACGCAATTATACATCAAAACGGACACTCATCCATCACCATTAGCAGTATCACCTCTCTCCATGCTCACTGCATGTCTGGAGGAGATAAGGGCATGGATGAGACATAATTTTCTCCAGCTGAACAGCTTGAAAACTGAAGCCATCCTCATTGGTTCCCCTCATCAGATTTGAAACTCCTCCATAACCTGCATTACTTTCTCTGGCAAGGACATCCCTCTATCATCAACAGTCACTAACCTTGGTGTCAGGTTCGACCCCCAGCTAACCTTTGAGGCCCACATAAATGACCTCTGCAAAATATCATTTCTCCATCTGAGGAATATAGCCAGACTTCGTCCCACACTCACCTTAAGAGATGTAGAGAAGCTCATCCACGCCTTTGTCTCCTCCAGACTCGACTACTGTAACATACTTCTCAGCGGGATTCCCAGCAAGAGCATACAGAAATTACAACACGTTCAAAACAGTGCCGCTAGAATCCTGCTGAGAGTACGTAAATATGAGCACATCACACCCATTCTTCACTCACTACACTGGCTACCCATCTCCGCTCGGATCGACTACAAAGTCTCCCTCCTCACATTCCAGTGCATCCATGGCAACGCCCCCCAGTACCTCAAAGAACTCCTCACCCTCCAGACCTCAGCACACTCACTCCGCTCCACCAACAGCCACAGACTTCTCCCCCCAAGGACTAAGAGCCGCACACTGGGAGATCGAGCCTTCTGCTCCTCTGCTCCTCGACTGTGGAACACCCTCCCAGAACACCTGAGGGTTCCACAGTTAATTGATTGTTTTAAAAAGGGCCTTAAAACATACCTTTTTAAAAAATCTTTTAATCTGTAATTTTTGCTCGTGTTACTTTGATAACTGCTTTTAACTCTTGTTTTAACTTATTTTTTTCTTTTCTTGCTGTTGTAGCACTTTGAGATTTTTCATTAAATATAAAGTGCATTACAAATAAAATTCATTATTATTATTATTATTATTATTATTATTATTAAATGACTGAGAGGTGGTACATTTTTGCAGTTTTTTGCTTTTTCTTCATTACTTTCTGCCTCCAAAGTTTTTGAATTGTCCGGCATACATTACCCATTAAAGATTACCCATTAAAATTGTTTTTGATTTCCTCTACAATGACCATTAGTTGTTGCTGAAGATGCAGCTTTAAGGTCAAACTGACGCTAAGCAGTTTGTATTTTATGACTGTGGCTGGAAGGAGAAAAGAAAAAAAAGTGTTATGTGAATGGGAGGAGGTGCTCTTCTTGCTATAATTTTTCTATTTCATTATTTTTTCACCTCCAAGTTTCCTATATTGTTCTCTGTGGACACGTTAGCCGTTATTTTTGCACTCCACATTGAAAAACTTTCCATGTCTTCCTCTGAGAAGACAGCTAAGGGTTGGTAAAGATACTACTGAGCTCAGGACATTAGGATACAGACTGTGGCTTATGATGGTGTGATGGGGGAAAAAGAAGAGTGCAATTTTGCATTTTTTTCCTTTTTTTTTAATATAATTGAAAAAGTGAAATATACGAACTGTTTACTTTTCTCCCCGTTTTTTTTTTATTACATTCTTATTTTTCAACTTAATAGCCAAGTCTGTGATGTTACTTTTTGCTGGTGATATCTACCTCACAAGGAGATTTTTCTCTTAATGACAGGGGGTTGAGACAGAATATCAAACGAAAAGCTTTGTTTTTGTTTGCAAAACAAAAGAAGACTGACTTTTCCTTTTTTCAGGAGACACATTCAGTTAAGAACAATGCACAGTTGTGGAAAGCACAGTGGGGCAACGATATCTGGTTATCACATGGCTCAGAAAGAGCAGCGGGTACTGCTATTTTGAGGAACTCTTTCACTGGGGACAATTTACATTCTGAAGGTGATCCTAAAGGTCATTACTCTATTTTGATCATCAACACCAACAATACTGTTGTTCTATTAGTTAATTTGTATGGGTACAATTCAAAGTGTGATAATGATATGCTGCTTGATGTTTTCGAATCCCGTTTCTTATATTGGCTTTCTAAATACCCCAACGCAATGATAGTAATGGGAGGGGACCTAAATATCACCCTAGATGGTCTTCGCAATAGGTGGCCTCCACGAGCCAACAATTACTGTATATGGCCTCCAATCTGATACGATTCATGCATAAATTTAACTTAGTAGATATATGGAGGGAAATAAATCCAGCTGTGAGTTCATATACTTGGAGCAATAAAGCACATACTAGTTTATCACACATAGATTTTTGGTTGGTCTCTAATTGTTTTGATAGCAATTTTATTAATGTCAATATCCTCACAACTCCATTAACGGATCATAAAGCAAATATTTTTAAATCCTAATACTCAGCGTAGAGGTTCATACTGGAAACTGAACAGCTCTATCCTAAAACATGATGCAGTAATTAAAACAGTCCAGTCTTTAATTGATCGTTTTTGGCATAAATCCTTATCAGAAAAGAAATTTTGTTGTAATTGGGAACTTTTTAAATTCAAATTATCAAAATTTTTGAGAACATATGGGAGTTTGATAGCCAAAGCTAAAAAAGCTGAAGAAGTAAATATAATTACAGAAATAACATCATTATCACAAAAACACCTGGTAATTTATCAGAAAATGAATTACAACATTTAATGAATCTGCAAAATAAATTAGTTGACATTTACAAATTAAAGGCTGATGGGGCCTTTGTTAGAAGCAGGAGAAGATGGTTAGAGGAGGGGGAGCAGAACACTGCCTATTTTTTTCGACTTGAAAAATTTTATGCTAAACATAACACAATACAAAAATTAAATATTGATGGCGACATTACAGATGACCCTCAGAAAATAGGTAAATATTGTTCAGACTTTTATATCAGATTATATGAATCAAAGTATGATGAGGAATCTACATGTCAATTTTTGAGATCCCTTACAGAAACTAAATCAATTGTCCTTGATCTAAAAGACTTATGTGACAAACCGATAACACTACAGGAAGTTACATTTGCTATCGAACATCTTAAGCTTAATAAGTCTCCAGGTACTGATGGTATCACTTCAGAATTTTATAAGGCATTCTCTAAACAGCTTGCACCCTTCCTCCTTGGTGTCTTCTTAGAATGTATTAACAATGAATCTCTTCCTCCCCCCCAACCCAAGGCCTCATAACTTTAATTCCGAAACCAAAGAAAGATTTACTTCTTATTGACAACTGGCGTCCAATATGCCTACTAAATAATGATTACAAAATATTCGCATTGATATTTGCTAAAAGAATAAAAACAGCTCTAGATTTCATAATTGATGAGACTCAATCCAGCTTCATGAGAAACAGACATATTTCCAACAATACCCGATTAGTACTGGAGTTAATTGATTATTCAGATTTGTGCCCTGATGAAAGTTTCATTCTTTTCGTAGATTTCTACAAGGCTTTCGACACAATAGAACATAAATTCATTTATCATGCCTTGGAAAAGTTTGGTTTTGGGTCATATTTTAGCAGTGCTGTCAAAACAATGTACACTAACGGAAACTGTTCAATCAACTTGCATACTGGTACTTCTCCTCGATTCTTCCTTAAACGTCCAATATCTCCTTATCTTTTTTTGCTTTGTACTCAATTATTCACTGACTATATAAAGCTTAGTCCACTAAAAGGTATCTCAATTGCAGACAATGAAGTTATCATCAGCCAGCTGGCTGATGAAACGACATTATTTTTAAAAGCTCTCTCTCAGATACCTTTGTCTATTGATTTGATAAATACTTTCTCTGCTGCATCTGGACTTTGCTTAAATATAAAGAAATGTGAACTTTTTACTCTCAAATATTGTGACATCCCTTCTGTCTGTAATATACCTGTAAAAGACTCCATTACTTACCTCAGTATCATTATCACCAAAGATAGAGAGGCCAGGTGCAACTTGAATTTTGATTTAATTATTGACAAAACACAAAAAAAAATTAACCAATGGTTGCAGCGAGATTTATCACTAAGAGGAAGAATTCTACTGACTAAAGCTGAGGGAATATCCCGCCTTACATGTGCTGCTCTATCCCTTGATGTAAACAAAAAAATTTCAAACAATATTGACAAAATGCTTTTTAACATTATATGGAGGAACAAAAATCACTATGTCAAAAAATCAGTAATAATAAATTCATATGATAAGGGTGGCCTTAACTTTTTAGACTTTTACACTTTAAATAATACATTCAAAATAAATTGGCTAAAACATTTCATTAAGAACCCATTTTCAATTTGGAACTTTATACCAAATTTTATTTTTTCTAAATTAGGAGGCCTAAATTTCCTTTTATTTTGTAATTATAATATCGAAAAACTCCCCACAAAACTATCCAGTTTTCATAAACAGATGCTTCTCTCATGGTCACTGATTTATAAACACAGTTTCTCCCCGCATAGATACTACTTATGGAATAATAAAGACATTATATACAGAAACAAATCCATATTTTACCCTCACTGGTTTTCTAATAACACTCTTTTTGTTGGTCAGTTGTTTAATTGAAATGACTCACTTTTGACATATCAAGAATTTATTTTTGAAATACAGTATTATTATTCCTGTTAGGGAATTTAATATTGTTATAGATGCAATTCCTGCTGGAGTTGTTATGCTATTTAAAAGTACGGCAGGACAGAACCCGAATTTAAATTTATTATCTATTGATCCAACCAAACATGAAATCGGTGAGATTTGTTTCTCCTCAAGACGCAATAATAATCGTCATTTACGCACATTGTTTCAGAAAGATGTTGTATCAATTCCATATGTGGTTTCTTATTGGAACAACTTTGTTAATAATCTCGACTGGAAAAAGATTTGGACTTTACCTGCAAAATACTTGATTAATAATAAAATGAAAGAAGTATCATTTAAAGTAATTCATAGATTCTACCCATGTAAAGTTTTTCTTCAACGTTTCAAAAAAGATATCGATACTAATTGTTGTTTTTGTGAAGGATCCCCTGAAGATGTTTTTCATTTATTTTAGAATTGCCCATTCTCTACAAAATTATGGAAGGATATTTGTAATTTGATTTGTATTTGTGTAGAACCACATTTCTCCTTTTGCTTTGAACATATATTGTTTGGCTTCATTGACTATCCATCTGTGAAAAAAAAAACAATTTTATATGATTAACCTTATTATACTACTGGCTAAATGGTTTATTCATAAATGTCGATATACTAATCAGAAACCACTCTTTTGCATTTTTGAAAATGAAGACACTCCACAAATGCGAAAGTCATTAAAACCTTGGATTTATGTGCTCTTTTTGATGTATTTCTGTAATATGATATTCTGAATTTTGCCACTGAATGTATGTCACCCCCTGGTGTCTACGTTTGTATGATTTGTGTTTTTCAATAAAGGGGGGGGGGGGGAATCCATAAGAAGTAAAAGAAAAACGATGCCAGATTCAGGAAGCCGAGAGCGGAGTTAGAGAGGTTTAAACACTGAAGACAGGAAGTGACAAATGTAAACCCTGAAGACAGGAAGTGACAAACGTAAACACTGAAGACAGGAAGTGACAAACGTAAACACTAAAAACAGGAAGTGACAAACGTAAACACTGAAGACAGGAAGTGACAAATGTAACCCTAACCCTCTGAAACAAGAGCTGGATGAGAAAAAACATAAACACTTCATGATTTTATCCATCAGCAGATTTAATCAGATCTTCATTTAAACCGAAAGATGAGAAACATAATAAAAAACAAAATCATTTTACATTGACAAACTTAATCTGAGATAGGCTATCAGATCAGGGCCCTGTCTCTGAAAGCACGATTAATGAAAACTCAGAGTTTGTTCAGCCTGAGATGAAACTGAGTTTTCTGTTTCACAAAACCAGCTCAGTGTAACCCTGAGTGAGTTGCTATGGCAACATACTCTTCTAACCTGCTAACCTGCTGAGTCACAGGTTTGCTTCATGTCAGCCTGAGGCTGAGCGTGTAGCAGGAAGTAGAAACATGGCGTGTCCTTTAGTGAATGAAGTGGTGGAGGTTGAGGCCCAGTGTATTCAGAGGCTGTTGTGTAAGGAGAAGGTGATTAGAGCCTGTTTGGATGTCTCCCTGGAGGAGTGTCTATATGAAAGATACTGTTTGACCTCACACTCTGTCATTTATCTAACAATCTGTTCCACCCACATATATCACATATTACACATCCTGGATTTACATTATCATCACAGCACATTTTATGCATTGTCCTTTGATTCTTTTCTTTATAACATCAGAGACACTGAACACATCAGAGAGACAGTGGTTTGTCGGTCTGTAAGAAAAGTGTCTCTGGCTCTGAAAAGACTTTGGACCCTTGTTGTGGTTTTCCCTGGACATAAATCTAGCTCTAGCTCCATCTGAGAATACAGGAGATTATGTGAATCAGAACTCATTTCACAGCAATCCAATGAGCCTCAGCCTAATATTGACAGATTGAAGTAAGTATAAGCAAAACTTCTCATCACTCTGTACAACATCATCAACAACATTTGATTTCGAGTTGCTGCGAGTTGGTGTGTTTTTCTTATGTGCTGAAATATATTGAAATATATGAAGACTGTTAAGATATAAACATGTTTCTATATTTTCTGTATATTAGACACATTACCACATCACATTACATAATGTCACTTCACATTACCTATTTACTTTGCTCTGCAGTCTGTTCCCATTACACCTCACGCTGTTTAGCTGCAGCTGACGTAATATTTTTTTTTTCATGTCTTCATTCGCTATCATTAAAGTCTCTGATTCAGTTGGGATGAAATAACTGGCTTTCTGCTTTTAACTCCACTTTCTGCCATTGAAAATCATGTTATCTGTAGTCCATTGATGATGTCTTTTGGTGCTCACTGTGAACGCGCTTCTCTCAGGCTGAACATACTCAGAATTGATTGAACTGATTGTGATCAGCTGTTCTGGAATCAAAAACTCAGAGTTTCTCAGCTCAGGCTCAGTCAACTCAGAGATCTGAGGGGTATTCCAGAAAGCGGATTTAGTGAAAACTCAAGTATGTTAACCCTGAAATGAGGGAAACTCTGGGTTTTCAGTTCCAGAAAGAGGGGTAAGTCAAACTCTGAGTCAATCACCATGGCACCATTCTGCTTGCTAAATTTCACATGCCGCTTCTCTCTCCTTGGCACCGGTGTTACTTTTTTTTACGAAATTTATGCCCATATTCGTTGTAGGCATTCATGAGCACCTCCAATTCCGCAGGTGTAACATAAGTTGATTGCTTTTTCTCTCTGGTTGCCATGGTGAATTGAGGTATCAGGGCTCCATTGATGATAGCTTTTTATTGTGGTTGTGCACATGCTTAACTCAAGGTGTACCTACTCAGAGTTGACTGAACTAATTAGAATCAGCTGTTCTGGAACCGGATACTCAGAGTTTCCCATCTCAGGGTAAGTCAACTCAGAGTTCAGGATTAGGCTCAGAGTTTGTTGAGCCTGTTAACTGAAATCTGACTTCAAGGACTGATTCCAAATCACAGACATTATGATGTCATCCTGTAGGTGGAGCTTACATTGAATGGGCAGGACTTCACATACAAAGAGAAAAGGAGGTGTGGCCTATCATTCTGACCAATCAACGACATAGGAGGGCATGGGCGCAACCAATCATCAGTTTGGAAAGACGACAGTCTCCAACAACAGAGGTACAAAGAAATGGAAATCATCCAGAACTGAAACTGTTTCTATTTGATTATATGAACGGTGACTCTACAGAAGAAGATATACAGTGACTCTACAATAGAAGATGTAGATTGACTCTACAGTAGAAGGTGTACAGTGACTACAGTAGAAGATGTGCAGTGACTCTATAGTAGAAGATGAACAGTGACTCTACAGTAAAAGATATGCAGTGAATCTATAGTAGAAGGTGGACAGTGACTTTACAGTAGAAGATGAACAGTGACTCTACAGTAGAAGATGAACAGTGACTCTACAGTAGAAGATGTGCAGTGACTCTATAGTAGAAGGTGTACAGTGACTCTACAGTAAAAGATATGCAGTGACTCTACAGTAGAAGATGAACAGTGACTCTACAGTAGAAGATTTACAGTGACTCTACTGTTCAAGATGAACAGTGACTCTACAGTAGAAGATGTACATTGACTCTACTGTTCAAGATGAACAGTGACTCTACAGTAGAAGGTGTACAGTGACTCTACAGTAGAAGATGATCAGTGACTCTACAGTAGAAGGTGGACAGTGACTTTACAGTAGAAGATGATCAGTGACTCTACAGTAGAAGATGAACAGTGACTCTACAGTAGAAGGTGTACAGTGACTTTACAGTAGAAGATGATCAGTGACTCTACAGTAGAAGATGTACAGTGACTTTACAGTAGAAGATGATCAGTGACTCTACAGTAGAAGGTGTACAGTGACTCTACAGTAGAAGATGATCAGTGACTCTACTGTTCAAGATGAACAGTGACTCTACAGTAGAAGATGTACATTGACTCTACTGTTCAAGATGAACAGTGACTCTACAGTAGAAGGTGTACAGTGACTCTACAGTAGAAGATGATCAGTGACTCTACAGTAGAAGATGAACAGTGACTCTACAGTAGAAGGTGGACAGTGACTCTACAGTAGAAGGTGGACAGTGACTTTACAGTAGAAGATGATCAGTGACTCTACAGTAGAAGATGAACAGTGACTCTACAGTAGAAGGTGTACAGTGACTTTACAGTAGAAGATGATCAGTGACTCTACAGTAGAAGGTGTACAGTGACTCTACAGTAGAAGATGATCAGTGACTCTACAGTAGAAGGTGGACAGTGACTTTATAGTAGAAGATGATCAGTGACTCTACAGTAGAAGGTGTACAGTGACTCTACAGTAGAAGATGAACAGTGACTCTACAGTAGAAGATGAACAGTGACTCTACAGTAGAAGATGATCAGTGACTCTACAGTAGAAGGTGTACAGTGACTCTACAGTAGAAGATGAACAGTGACTCTACAGTAGAAGATGATCAGTGACTCTACAGTAGAAGGTGTACAGTGACTCTACAGTAGAAGATGATCAGTGACTCTACAGTAGAAGGTGGACAGTGACTTTATAGTAGAAGATGATCAGTGACTCTACAGTAGAAGGTGGACAGTGACTCTACAGTAGAAGATGATCAGTGACTCTACAGTAGAAGGTGTACAGTGACTCTACAGTAGAAGATGAACAGTGACTCTACAGTAGAAGGTGTACAGTGACTCTACAGTAGAAGGTGTACAGTGACTTTACAGTAGAAGATGATCAGTGACTCTACAGTAGAAGGTGGACAGTGACTTTATAGTAGAAGATGATCAGTGACTCTACAGTAGAAGGTGGACAGTGACTCTACAGTAGAAGATGATCAGTGACTCTACAGTAGAAGGTGTACAGTGACTCTACAGTAGAAGGTGGACAGTGACTCTACAGTAGAAGGTGTACAGTGACTTTACAGTAGAAGATGATCAGTGACTCTACAGTAGAAGATGAACAGTGACTCTACAGTAGAAGATGATCAGTGACTCTACAGTAGAAGGTGGACAGTGCCTTTACAGTAGAAGATGAACAGTGACTCTACAGTAGAAGGTGTACAGTGACTCTACAGTAGAAGGTGTACAGTGACTCAACAGTAGAAGATGATCAGTGACTCTACAGTAGAAGATGAACAGTGACTCTACAGTAGAAGGTGTACAGTGACTCTACAGTAGAAGATGATCAGTGACTCTACAGTAGAAGGTGTACAGTGACTCTACAGTAGAAGGTGTACAGTGACTCAACAGTAGAAGATGAACAGTGACTCTACAGTAGAAGATGAACAGTGACTCTACAGTAGAAGGTGTACAGTGACTCTACAGTAGAAGATGTGCAGTGACCCAACAGTAGGAGATGTACAGTCGAAACAGTAGAAATAATGGTAACATGTTGACACAAAGATGTGAAACCTTCGTCTCTCTGTGTTACAGCATTGTGTCTTTGGACCTGTCTCTCCTGCTCAGCTCTGCATTGATAGGTGGCCTGTGTTACCTTTGCAGGTTTGTCTGTCTGTCTGTCTGTCTGTCTGTCTGCCTGCCTGCCTGTCATCTGTTTGTCCCTATCCTTACCTTATTCAGTGTTTCCTGTCCTATTTCAGGTGCTGAATGAAGTCCATCCTTCGTTCTTCTCTTCACAGTTTTCTTCCAGATTCACTCTGCTGACAAACCTCAGACACAGTAAGACTTTTTTTCCTTATTAGTTTCGTCATGCTCATTTGTTCAAACTCTGAAAAGTTGAACTCTGGTGATGTTTCAATGTCAGTATGTCTTCAGGAGTTCAGGAGTTCTTCTGCATTTTTAAAGGTAGTATAATGCCTTAAGTGTCTGCATTGGGATCTGTGTGATGTCTGATCAATGTCATCATGTGATGTCATAGTCAGCGCCAGTTAAAGCCCAGAAATCAGAGAGGTTATCAAATCTATTAGAAAGAAGTGTTTACCAGACTCCTGTAGCCCGCTGCTCACCTCTGCTTTTTTTTTGTAAGATAAAATCAGACTAAATGGTTGTCAGTGGCCGATGGGTTCTGAGACTGAATTTAATCCTTTACAGGTTAAATCTCAGTGAAGATGATATAAACTCATCTGAACTACTTTTTCATTATAAACAGAAGCGGAGCTGCAGAGTTGTCAGTTTGTCGGATGATGTCGTGCCAAGTTTGAGTTCTGTTTTTCTGCAGAGTTAAACTGAGTCTGATCTGAATTCATGGTTCAGTCACAGATGGTTTCTGACATCACAGTCACATGACCATGTGTCTGCTGTCACAACGTCTCTTCTTCTCAGGGAGGAGCAACGTTAGCCGCAGGATTCCCCTCATCTGTCACATTTTATCACTTCATTCTGTTTCAGATGCAGAATTTTATTCTCACAGAAACTTTTCATAAACGTGACAAAGAGCTGTGTTTGTTTAAATGTGAGACTATCTGAACACAAACAAGCTATAAAAACTGGTAACCCACTATATCCCATGGCCCTGCACTACAAAGAAGCTCAGCATGGCAGCAGCTATTCTTTGATAATCATAGGCATTGAACATATTGCCAGATCAATCAGGGGAGGAGACAGGTTAAAAAACTCTTACAAAGAGAATCCAGGACTAAATAGAGAGTTGGATTTTACTCCTTTTCTCTCAATGTCTAGTTTTTAGGATTATTGCTTATATTGGTAATCAGATGGGTTTTTGTTTTTTGATTGTACTGTACTTATGTGGGTTCCGTCTATAGAGATAGTGACTTGTGTTCACCCTTTGAACTTTGTGGTCATGTGACTGAACCTATAAAGGTTCAGTCATACAAAAAAAAAAAAACATAAAGGAAGTAGCCTGACAGCCATTTGTAAATGCCCCGATGAAGGTCTGTATGGCTGAAATGCGTAGGCGTTTTTAAATGACTTTGTAAGGCCATTTAATAAAGGCTTTTTATAAATGTCCCTCTGACTGCCTCAGATTCTTCTTTTGAAAATGCCAAGACTTCCGGCCGGATGTAGAGCAGAGCACACATGTGAGGAGTTGCTCCCAAACAAATTGCGCTTATTTCTTAAATTAAAACACTGTTTATTGTTGCAGTCGAGCCTACACCCGCCTTTTATAACGACAGTTCAAGCTACTACAGCCTAATGCCAAAACAACTGAAAAAGGTAACTCCGGAGACTCCTAATCCTGCGGGCTCCTCGGAAAGCTTGGGAAACATGGCCGCTAATACGGAGGAACCTGTCTCAGCCTCCCTTTTAATCAGTGAACTCAACAAACTCAGAACAAGCTTTTCAACTGAATTGGCGACTGCCCTGTCTCCAATTCATACTGCACTTGAGGCAATCCGGCTCACCTCAGACAACCACGGGCGAACTCTTGCTACCGTTGAAGCCTGCCTCTCGGATCACAGTGACAGGATTACATCGATGGAGGCTGCTCTCACTGAGTTAGCCACTGAAAACGCATACCTCAAGGCGAAAGTGGATGACCTGGAGAATCGCTCCCGACATCAGAATATCCGTATTGTTGGTGTGCCTGAAAGTGCCGGACCGATATCTGCTAAGTTTGTCTCTGAGCTCCTGATGGGAATGATGGACAGCGAGAAGCCGCCGGAGTTGGACAGAGCGCACAGGTCCCTGCACCCAAAGCCCGCACCGGGTGAGCATCCAAGGGTGATAATAGCCTGCTTCCACCGTTTCCAGGATAAGGAGCGCGTAATGCGCTGGGCGAGAGAGAAAGGCCAGCTGCTCTACCAGGGCGAGAAAATATTCATTTTCAATGACCTGAGTGCCAACCTGGCAAAGAAACAGGCCACATTCAATGGCGTGAAGTCTTCCCTCTACAAGAAAGGTGTCAAGTTCACCATGCAACATCCAGCTGTCCTGCGTGTTTTCTTTGAGGGAAAAACATTCAGCTTCGACACTCCAACCAAGGCCGAAGAATTCTACACCAGGAACATTGAAACGACATGAACTGGTCAGACTGATTAAACGCCAAATCGACGCGCTTTGAGACGGTTTGGATGGAGCGGGACTGCTGATTATCATATGGTAGCTGGCCACTTTATTTCTTCTGGACTGATGTAAGTGCTTTTTGTTGTCGGTGTTTACACTTTCTTTGCTAGACTGTATCTTACTTGAAAAATCCCGCTGGTTGGCCAGCTGATCAGATAAACTACAGACAAAGTGGACAAAGCAGTGACATTTTTCCTTTTTTTCTCGCTCTCTCTTTTTTTTTTCTTCCCCTTTCTTCTTATTTATTTTTATTATCCCGGCTATTATTATAAATGGGTTTATGTCAAATGCGATCACAATGCGGGTATGGTTTATATAAGATTTAACGTGCTGATCCTTTGATGAAACCACTATGATTTTTGTTGTTTTAAAACTCGAATTTTGCTTTAAATGGATCCATCTCAAATACCGCTACAGAGGCAGTTACGAGTAATATTATTTGATTAAAGTCAGACAGTTCCCACAAGTTTTAATGTGTATAATTTTAATTTTTCAAGTGAGTTAAATGTGAAGGGTTTCTCTCAAGTTAAGTTATATTATATGCTACTGGTGTCTTTTGAATAACTATGTCAGGGTTGATGATGGGTGGGGGTGCTGGGTGTGCGCTCCGCGTTGCGCAGTAGATGTGTGGCCACAGATCTTGTGGCAGCACTGGCTGCCAATGCAGGGTGTATGCCCGTGTAACTCCGGACTGTCACTGAGTCTGAGGTATGAACAGCCAGTGGCTGCATTGCACTGTTACTTGGTAGGCCACAAATATTGATATTTTTTTTTCTTCCTCTCCGCATAGTCTATATTCATGTTGGAGCTACTAGGTTGATAAATATATGGGATTATTAATATGAACAGTAGCGAAGCTGTATTAGCCTATTTGTGGAAATTAATAAGGGACACTGACTATGTCCTCTTAAAGATCTCTCTGTGAATACAATTCTTTTTTTATCCAAGAAAGGGTAAAGCACCCAAATAATCAATATAATAAGCCCTTCAACAACATCATCTGGCAAATTAGTTTTATTATGGCCAGATCACTTTACTTGTTTAATCATAGTGTAATTTCATTATTATTGTCTTTATTTTCTCACTTGATATGTTTCATTTTTTCTTACAACATGATTACATAGATTAATGTAGGTACTCTACTAGAGGACTATTCAAAATGGTGTAGATATTTCAGCACTTGGGGGCCTCTACAGGAGGATAGGGACTATGTTCTACAGGAAGTTATGTAGTTGTAGACACCTGCTGTTTGCCATGTTTGGAGAGGCAAACATAGGATTAGGGTTTTTTTCTTTTTTCTTTTTTTTCTTCTTTATTTTGGGGGGGGGAGTGGTTAGTATTAGAGGAAGGGGTTATAGGGTTTTTAGGGGGATGCCGATTGCCTTTAAAATATTTACTGAATGGAAACTTTACATTGACATTTATTTTGATGAATATTTTTCATACCTTTATTTATGTATATTGTACTCATACCCTGCATGCGAGTTACACAGCACCCAAACGACCTTTTCCATGTTTCACGCATGTTTTGTCTTATACTTAAATAATCTACTTGGGCCATTTCTAAGCTACTTTCCTTACAATAATTTTAATGACTAACTCTCGTAATATAAGGAATACACCTGTCAGGCTGACTTCATGGAACGTTAAGGGTTTAAATGGTCCAATAAAACAGACAAGAGTTCTGTCACATCTGAAGGGACTGCAGACAGATATAGCATTTTTACAGGAAACACATTTACGTGACTCAGACAAAAATAGATTGTGCAAATCATGGGTGGGCCAGATCTTTTACTCTAAATTCAATATGAGGTCCAGAGGTACCGCTATTTTAATTCATAAAAAAGTCCCCTTCTTTCCTGTTGACATTATTTCCGACCCCCAGGGCCGTTATAGTAACTGGGTCTTTGTCCCAAATGCCAGTAATACTGGTAAACATTTATGCCCCCAACTGGGATGATGTTGAATTTGTAACTAAGCTTTGTTCTCTTTTTCCCAGTCTTAATACCCATCATTTAATTTTAGGGGGGGACCTTAATTGTTTGATTGACCCCAAACTAGACCACTCCAACCCCAAAAATATATCTCCTTCTAAAATGTCTAAAGCTATATCGACATATATGAATCAAACGGGTTGTGTTGATCCACGGAGGTTTTTTCATCCAAATACAAAGGAATTTTCATTCTTTTCTCATGTGCATCACTCACACACCAGAATAGATTTTTTTTTTTATTGACAAAACACTCCTTTCTTTTGTAAAATTAGTAGAATACAAAGCCATAGTGATTTCAGATCATGCCCCTCTTTTGCTTGAATTTGCATTCCCATCAACTTCCACCCAGCGACCTCCATGGAAACTAAATTGTTTCTACTATCACATAAATTATTTCATGATTATATATCAAAATCAATTGACCATTTCCTGGAAACCAATAAAAGTGATGATGTTTCTCCTTCTTTACTTTGGGAAATGTTGAAAACGGTTCTCAGAGGCCAGATTATTTCTTTTTCAGTTCATGCTGCTAAGCAGCGCAGGTTTAAAATACAGGAACTAACAGAATCTATTTTAGACTTAGATTGACAATATTCTGAAATGCCTTCCCCAGAACTATATAAAAAGAGATTGGCCGTCCAGACAGAGTTTAATTTATTATCCACTGCCAAAGCAGAACAACTGTTGCTCCATACACGTGGTACTTTTTATAAATACGGAGATAAAGCAAGTCGGCTCCTTGCCCATCAAATAAAATGTAAATCTGCGTCACGCGTGATTTCTCAAATTACCAACTCCTCTCAAAAGTTAAATACAGACCCTGTTATCATAAATGATATCTTTTCATCTTATTATGCCAATCTGTATACCTCAGAAGTCCCTAGTGACACATCACCCATGAATTGTTTTCTTGATAACTTAGTAACGCCCACTATTAGTGCAGAGCTAAATCTGGAGTTAGACAAACCTTTTTTATTGGGGGAAGTGGTAAGCTCAAAATATGCAAAATGGTAAATCTCCAGGTCTTGATGGGTACCCCATTGAGATTTTTAAAAAGTTTTCAAACAAACTAGCCCCTCTTCTTTTGGAAATGTTTGAAGACGCTTTTTCTGTAGGCTCTTTACCGCCAACATTGACTCAAGCATCTATCTCACTTTTGTTAAAACCCGGAAAGGACCCTGCAAACTGTGCCTCCTACCATCCTATTTTACTATTGAATGTAGATGTTAAAATACTGGCAAAAATGCTTGCATGCCGTTTGGATACTGTTTTCATAGATATTATTTCAGAGGACCAGACTGGTTTTATGAAAGGTCGTCATTCTTTTTCCAATATACGTCGGCTCCTCAACATTATTCATTCTACATCTTCATCTTCATCTGACTCTGCAGAAGTGGTAATTTCATTAGATGTGGAAAAAGCTTTCGATCGGGTAGAATGGGGATACTTATTTGCTGTTTTGAAAAAATTTGGTTTTGGTGAAAAATTTATTGCAATGGTTCATCTTCTTTATTCTTCCCCACAGGCTTGCGTCAGCACTAATAATTTACGTTCTTCATAGTTTCCCCTTTCACGTGGTACTCGTCAAGGTTGCCCTCTTTCACCACTTTTATTTGCTTTAGCCATTGAACCCCTATCCATAGCCCTGAAAGCATCTCTGTTGATTATGGGCATTCGTCGTTGGGGTGTTGAACACCGAGTGTCTTTATATGCGGATGACTTATTATTATATGTCACTGACCCTCTTATCTCCGTACCAGAAATACTGGATATTTTAGGAAAATTTGGTGCTTTCTCTGGATATAAATTAAACTTTACAAAAAGTGAATGCTTTCCACTTAACAACTCAGCCTTAATGATAAACCAAGGAGAACTTCCTTTTCATCTTTCCAAAACCGGTTTCAAATACCTTGGCATAAAAATTACTCACTCTATCAAATCCCTACATAAAGAGAACTTTGCAGCTCTGGTGGAAAAGGTGAGATCAGATCTCCAGAGATGGAAAGTCATCCCTTTATCTTTAGCCAGTAGAGTTCAGTGCATAAAAATGAATATTTTGCCCCGATTTCTTTATCTTTTTATGTGTTTACCTCTTTTTCTTCCCAAATCCTTTTTTCAGTCGGTAGATAGGCTGATTTCATCCTTCATATGTATCAATAAATTTCTTCTTCAGAGAAGTAGGCCAAAAGGGGGCTTAGCTCTTCCAAATTTTATGTTCTATTATTGGGCAGCAAATATTCACAAAATAATTATTTGGTTACAACATCTGGATATAAACTGGTGTCGTACGGAGGCTGACTCGTGTTCGTCCTCCCTTCGAGCTCTAGTTTGCGCTCCCTTGCCATCCTCCCCCCTCCCGACACACCTCTAGTCCCGTTGTTACCTCCACACTTAAAATTTGGATACAGTTTCGTAAATATTTTAATTTTTAAGGTCTCTCTCTGTCTGGGTCGATATGTAATAATCATTTATTTCTTCCTCCAAAGTTAGATAATGTCTTTGGGCCGTGGAACAGAAGGGGATTAAAATATTTCAAAGACTTTTATATTGATGGTACCTTTGCAAGTTTTCAAACTTTATCTGCGAAATTTAACCTGCCTAGTTCAAACTTGTTTTGGTACTTTCAAATTCGTCAATTTTTAAAAACTCATAATCCTTTGTTTCCGTCACTATCACCCAAATCCAGTATAGACACACTCCTTGAAACTCCTCCCATATCTAGAGGACTTATCTCCTGGTTATACAATAGTATTCTTTCTTTTAAGGACCATACACTTAACAATATTAAGGGCGCATGGGAGAAAGAGCTGGGTAAGGAGTTTGATGATGACTGGTGGGAGAGGGCTACTACTTGTGTTAACTCCTCTTCTTCCTGTGCTCGTCTAAACTTAATCCAGTTTAAAGTACTGCATCAAATGCATATTTGTAAAGTTAAACTGTCAAAATTTTACACTGAAATAAATGATAAGTGTGATCGATGTGCGCAATCTCCAGCTGATCTAACACATATGTTCTGGTCATGCCTTGCATTGTTAAATTTCTGGTCCTTTTATTTTAAAATGATTTCTGAGATTATTGGGGTGGAGGTTCAGCCGGGTGCAGAAACCGCTATCTTTGGAGTTCCTGATACGAGTAATAATTTTACATCAAAACAATTAAACATTATTTCATTTAGCTCCCTCCTTGCTCGCAGAAGGATATTATTACTTTGGAAGTCCTCTGCCCCTCCTTCATTCTCATCACTGTTGGAGGACCTGATGACATTTCTTAAACTAGAAAAAATCAAATTTGTCATTTGAGGGTCGACCCAGAAATTCTACTCCACGTGGCAGCCTCTTTTATCTTATTTTGATCAATTAGTTGTCCTTCCATAAGGCCATTTGTATGTATATGTATATGTAACCTGTGTGTATATATGTTTGTATGTATGTATGTCTGTATGTATGTGTGTACATGCATGTATATGTGTGTATGTATGTCTGTATGTGTATGTGTGTGTGTGTATGTATATGTATATATGTATATATATATGTGTGTATGTATGTGTGTATGTGTATGTGTATATATATATATATATATATATAATTTTTTTTATTTTATCTTTTTTTTGTGTGTGTGTGTAAGCGTAAGCTTAATTCTATTTTGGGTGCTGTGTCTCAAAAATATATAGGCCTACCTGAGTATTTAAAAGGGCTTTACTTACGTGTACATGCAGGTACATGCAGGTACATGCATTTAAATGTACTTAAATGTGTGCATGGTGCACATGTATTTAGAGAAGTCAATTTTTATTTTTTATTTTTTTTATTTTTTTTTTATTTATTTATTCTTGCATCGGCAGTGGGTGGGGATTGGGTGGGTGGGATCAAAATCAAAAAATGGAGGAATACTCTGAAATAAAGCTATGTATGTATTTATCTGTATAATTATTCCTGCCAATAATAAAATAAAAAAAAAGAAAGAAAATGTCAAGACTGAGATTCCTGCACTGAAGTGCACCAGAGTTTGACTACACTTTTTGAAGACCCCTGCAGCACTCCATGCATTTCTTTTTTCTAGCTGTGTTTGTTTGTTTGTTTGTTTGTTTTTATGTATGTTTGTTGGACACTGACTCGATGTGTGACTGTGGATCAACATTCAGACTAAAACAGAAACATTTCCCGCTGTGATCAGCTGATCTCAGCAAACTCACTGTGATCAGAGGTGAAGTGAAACTACACTGAGATCTGTCGTAAAGTTTTAACTTTAAACCGCTAATCAGCAGCACGCCGACACATCAGACCTCCGAGCGTACGGAGTCTGAAGCAGGACAAACATTTGTACTTATCCAGGTTCAGTAATGTCTGCTCCTGCAGCAGGTCTGCAGTCAGTCATCAGGGGTCGATGCTCATTTAACTCTGTAAACTTCCTGTTAATTAGCGGCCGAGCTAACAGGCTGCTAACTGATGTTGGGAGAAGGATGATCAGGGTTTCCTGTTTGTGTTTGATGGAAGAATGAGGCAGCACTTCCTGTTTGTGACACAGAGATGAAACACGGAGGTGGACTCAGCTCGCTTATGATCTCTGATTGATGAACAGATCAATAACTACAAACAGTCACATGACACACCAGCATCCACCTTACAGGTTAGAGAGTCCAACATGAGTCTTTAACTCTTTGATCCATCCTGGTCTGACATCTGTCAGTTTATTGATCAATTTATTAGTCAATGATGTTTTTGTTTTCTGCCGTACAGAGGGATAAACACGTGCTGCTAACGTCCTGTCTGGCCTTCTGTTCAGGTCTCAGAGTTGTTGTTTGAGGTTTAGTCTCCAGTGGTGATGATGATGATGATGATGATGATGATGATGAAGGTGTAGTTCAGTCCCTCTGGTCAGTGACTGATTGATAACTGTTGGACTCATTTACATGTAATCATGTAATCAATAACTGTCTGGTGTCAGTTTGTTTTGTTTCTCACAGCAGTTCACATAAAGTTTATTCTCTGTGTCCATCAGAGAAGCGAGGGATGAGTGGAGGTAAAGTTTCTTATGGAGGAGCGCTGCTGCTGAGGACGGAGAGAGCAATGGATGACAACAAGCAGGTGAACTTCTCTGATTAAAACTTAACTCACTACTGGAGGCGGAGCTAGATTTATGACAGCCCATCTGCGGCCTCCGGCTGTTTCATCTGATGATGATGAAACAACTGCAGTGTTGAAGCGGTGCACTAATACAACATATCGTTAGAAAGCAACGCTCATCACAGAAAACCGTGTCAGAGACGTCCATCACAGCAGGTTCAAAAATACGTCTGTCAGACCTCCAGGTGTAACTTACATGGGACGTCTGATTGTAATCCACAGATCAATATATTCCAACAGAACCTCAACGCTCTGACACTCCTAAAGATCTGTCTGAGTCCAGCGAAATATTTTTACATCCTCAGAAAAAAAATCTTGGAAAACAAAAACACCTTGGAACCAAAATGGTGGCTGAACTGTGACCTTTTGATTGACACCTGACTCGAGCCAATAGGAGCATCCATGTCATCTCGTGTGGCTTTATCACATTTCCTGGTTTACAGTCAATCAGTAGGCAGGGACAGGTCCATTTGGCCTGATGACTGATCTGTCTGATACACTGTGATGATTTATGATGATTCACTGTGTGTGTGTGTGTGTGTGTGTGTGTGTGTGTGTGTGTGTGTGTGTGTGTGTGTGTGTGTGTGTGTGTGTGTTTAAGTGTGTTGAGGTGTCTGTAGACAGAGGAGAGGAGGGAGACGAGGAGGAGGAGGAAAAGGAGGGAAGTGAAGAAGGAAGAAAAGAAAAACTTCCTGTCGCTTCCACACCTGTCCCAGGGTCGCCATGGTAACTGCTGCTCTGTTACACACACACACACACACACACACACAGTTAACTGTTATTAATGATTGATGTTAAATGATGATGTCATTATGAAGTCATTTTGAAAACCAGCTCCTCTCAGTGTTTCTGATGTGAAGCTTTAACTCGTCTCTGCGGTGTTGTCATGACGACCGTGAACAGCTGCAGACCGTCACAGCGTCAGTGTTTGGTTGTCGTGTCGATGGATGGATGCACAGTCCTGCTGGAATGCTCCGCCCACTTTAGATCAGTGAACCTGTCGTGAGATGTTTAAAGCAACCTGATCTCACAGAAATACGTGAAATGACCACGACCTCTTAGCACCGCATTCCGTGGTGGCAGCACGTAATGGGTTACAATTACATGCTGCCACCACGGAAACAATGCAATTATAAAGTCAATAAGGACCCATTGTCGTGGTGGACACACGGATTCCCTGATTCAACAAAGTCACATCAACCTCGTTTTCCTCAATGATATCTTTAACATTCCTGTATACACACAAAAACACGGAAGTGTCCTTGATAACTCAACAATATGACAGGTTAATGTCAAGGCCATAAAATAAAATAAATGTATTTTGCCAGCTTTTGATAGCGTAGGGCTTTAAGAGCATTGTGCTGTGGGCTGCTGTGTAAATAAATAAATAAGAAGAAAAAAATAAGGCTGAGCGCGGAAGAACCAGAGAGGAAACACCATCACATGGAGCCGTCTGCCCCTGGCAACCCGGCCACCCTCCACTCCACCAGGGGAGAGCGGACCCCAAGCCAGCGCCACAGAACCAGCGGCCGACCCCCTCCCACCCCCCGGCGCACACGGCTCCCACTGAGGAAACACTAGAGTTAAGAACTAAACTATGATAAATAACATAAAATACATTCGTTATTAAATAAGTTCAAACATAAAGCCCACAGTAGATAAAAGTAGAACATGCTAAAAGTAAATACAATAATAGGCTAAATAGTATCTAAGCAATAATAAAGTGTCTAAACAATAATAAATATTATCTAAGTTATCTATTAGGCTGCCATTCCACTCTGTAAATAGATTTTAATATTTCAATATAATTTTAATATTATTTTTGCAAGAAAAAGTAAAGATGATGGTTAATTTCAGATATTTTAGCAAGTTCTCTAGAAACTGCGTTTTTGGGACTCCGGTTGTAGAGTTGTCAAATAGTGACGTAAAAAAGTAAATCTGCTGAATATATCAAATATCTAGTACAGCCGGACTCTCGTGTTGTTATTATTATTATTATTATTATTATTATTATGATTATTATTGGTGGGAAATTATAACAGAGGAATATATTTGCCGTTTTAATATCAAGAACACATGTCATGTTTTTGTGTGTATACAGGACGTTGTTGAATCAGGGAATCCGTGTGTCCACCACCACTAAGGATCCTAACTGACTTTACATTGGCATTGTTTCTGTGGTACTGGCATGTAATTCCAACCCATTACGTGCTGCCACCACGGATTGCGGTGTTAAGAGGTCGTGGTCATTTCACGTATTTCTGTGAGACATTCTCCTGGTGTGGGGGGGTTGGCCATCTACACATGACCCCATTTACCCAGCATGCTTTGGTGCCTGACTGATCTGTGTGTGTCTGTGTGTGTGTGTTCAGGTGTGTGGTGTGGACCGGAGACGACCGGGTCTTCTTCTTCAATCCCACAATTCACCTGTCTGTCTGGGAAAAACCGGGGGAGCTGATTGGTCGAGACATCAGCAGCATCATCGAAGATCCACCTCACAAGAGGAAGAAGACAACACCTGCCGGTCTGTCACCTCACCTGTCTGTCACCTCACCTGTCTTTCATTTCACCTGTCTGACAACTCACCTCTCTGTCACTTCATTTGTCTGTCACATCACCTGTCTATCACCTCACCTGTCTGACATCTCACCTGTCAGTCACCTCATCTGTCTGACATCTCACCTGTCAGTCACCTCATCTGTCTGACATCTCACCTGTCTTTCATCTCACAAGTCATCTCACTTGTCTGTCATCTCACCTGTCTGACACCTCACCTGTCTGTCATCTCACCTGTCTGTCATCTCACTTGTCTGACACCTCACCTGTCTGTCACCTCACCTGTCTGTCACCTCACCTGTCTGTCATCTTACCAGTCTGTCACCTCACCTGTCTGTCACCTCACCTGTCTTCCATCTCACTTGTCTGACACCTCACCTGTCTGTCACCTCACCTGTCTGTCACCTCACCTGTCTGTCACCTCACCTGTCTTTCATCTCACTTGTCTGACACCTCACCTGTCTGTCACCTCACCTGTCTGTCACCTCACCTGTCTGTCATCTCACTTGTCTGACACCTCACTTGTCTGACACCTCACCTGTCTGTCACCTCACCTGTCTGTCACCTCACCTGTCTGTCATCTTACCAGTCTGTCACCTCACCTGTCTGTCACCTCACCTGTCTTCCATCTCACTTGTCTGACACCTCACCTGTCTGTCACCTCACCTGTCTGTCATCTTACCTGTCTGTCACCTCACCTGTCTGTCACCTCACCTGTCTTTCATCTCACTTGTCTGACACCTCACCTGTCTGTCACCTCACCTGTCTGTCATCTCACCTGTCTGTCATCTCACCTGTCTGACACCTCACCTGTCTGTCACCTCACCTGTCTGTCACCTCACCTGTCTGACATCTCACCTGTCTTTCATCTCACAAGTCATCTCACTTGTCTGTCATCTCACCTGTCTGTCATCTTACCTGTCTGTCACCTCACCTGTCTGTCACCTCACCTGTCTTTCATCTCACTTGTCTGACACCTCACCTGTCTGTCACCTCACCTGTCTGTCATCTCACCTGTCTGTCATCTCACCTGTCTGACACCTCACCTGTCTGTCACCTCACCTGTCTGTCATCTCACCTGTCTGTCATCTCACCTGTCTGACACCTCACCTGTCTGTCACCTCACCTGTCTGTCACCTCACCTGTCTGACATCTCACCTGTCTTTCATCTCACAAGTCATCTCACCTGTCTGTCATCTCACAAGTCATCTCACTTGTCTGTCATCTCACCTGTCTGACACCTCACCTGTCTGACATCTCACCTGTCTGTCATCTCACTTGTCTGACATCTCACCTGTCTGTCACCTCACCTGTCTGACATCTCACTTGTCTGTCATCTCACCTGTCTGACACCTCACTTGTCTGACACCTCACCTGTCTGTCACCTCATCTGTCTGACATCTCACCTGTCTGTCATCTCACAAGTCATCTCACTTGTCTGTCATCTCACCTGTCTGACACCTCACCTGTCTGTCATGTCACCTGTCTGTCATCTCACTTGTCTGTCACCTCACCTGTCTGTCACCTCACCTGTCTTCCATCTCACTTGTCTGACACCTCACCTGTCTGTCACCTCACCTGTCTGTCATCTTACCTGTCTGTCACCTCACCTGTCTTTCATCTCACCTGTCTGTCACCTCACCTGTCTGTCATCTCACCTGTCTGTCATCTCACTTGTCTGACACCTCACCTGTCTGTCACCTCACCTGTCTGTCACCTCACCTGTCTGACATCTCACCTGTCTTTCATCTCACAAGTCATCTCACTTGTCTGTCATCTCACCTGTCTGACACCTCACCTGTCTGACATCTCACCTGTCTGTCATCTCACTTGTCTGACATCTCACCTGTCTGTCACCTCACCTGTCTGACATCTCACTTGTCTGTCATCTCACCTGTCTGACACCTCACTTGTCTGACACCTCACCTGTCTGTCACCTCATCTGTCTGACACCTCACCTGTCTGTCATCTCACCTGTCTGTCATCTCACTTGTCTGTCACCTCACCTGTCTGTCACCTCACCTGTCTTCCATCTCACTTGTCTGACACCTCACCTGTCTGTCACCTCACCTGTCTGTCATCTTACCTGTCTGTCACCTCACCTGTCTGTCACCTCACCTGTCTTTCATCTCACTTGTCTGACACCTCACCTGTCAGTCACCTCATCTGTCTGACATCTCACCTGTCTTTCATCTCACAAGTCATCTCACCTGTCTGACACCTCACCTGTCTGACACCTCACCTGTCTGTCATCTCACTTGTCTGACACCTCACCTGTCTGTCACCTCACCTGTCTGTCATCTTACCAGTCTGTCACCTCACCTGTCTGTCACCTCACCTGTCTTTCATCTCACTTGTCTGTCACCTCATCTGTCTGACATC
Organism: Epinephelus fuscoguttatus; assembly: GCF_011397635.1. NCBI lineage: Eukaryota > Metazoa > Chordata > Actinopteri > Perciformes > Serranidae > Epinephelus > Epinephelus fuscoguttatus. The sequence goes on along the minus strand of NC_064771.1, from coordinate 39,496,488 downwards.
TCACCTGTCTTTCATCTCACAAGTCATCTCACTTGTCTGTCATCTCACCTGTCTGACACCTCACCTGTCTGTCATCTCACCTGTCTGTCATCTCACTTGTCTGACACCTC